>NC_047507.1:1706884-1861884 GCF_902827115.2 Pseudochaenichthys georgianus | reverse complement strand
TATTTATTTGAGGGATATCGATGGGATGATCTGAGATTAAGGTGTGTGTAAAGAGAACTATCAACTCTCTCTATTTCACACATTTAGCATCTAGCTATGAAGATGGGTTGATTCATGACAAGTCAACAACATGTCATCTCCTCTTTTACATGAACACACATTTAGTCAAAACAGAATTTGTTCGAAGATTAGTTTTTCATCATCACGTTGATTTCCTCACAGACGGTGACATTTCGTCATCGTCTCTTCTGAGATATGAAAACAATCGCTTGTAGATAACCACATTTGTTCTGAGTTTTCATTCACAAATATTAAAAAAGTTAAAATAGCAGTAGTGGCATCAAAACCCTTCCTTTATGAGCTGCAGAGGAGTGTATACATTCTCCCACACCACGCCGCTCCTCCGCTCCCTCCACTGGCTTCCGGTAACTGCTAGAATCCACTTCAAGACCCTGGTGCTTGCGTACCATGCTGCGAATGGATCTGGCCCTTCCTACATCCAGGACATGGTTAAACCGTACACCCCAGCACGTGCTCTACGCTCTGCATCAGCCAAACGACTCGCTGCACCCTCGCTGCGAGGGGGACCCAAGTTCCCATCAGCAGGAACACGTGGGTTTGCTGTCCTGGCTCCAAAATGGTGGAATGAGCTCCCATTGACATCAGGACGGCAGAAAGCTTACACACCTTCCGGCGCAGACTGAAAACTCATCTCTCTCGACTCCACTTCGAGCGATAGAACTACTAACAAAGAACTGCTAACAGAGCACTTATATACTAATAAAGGACTGGCTTATCTAAAGCCTGTTGAGTAGCACTTGAAATGTTTAGCTCTATGAAGCCTGATGTACTTTATGATTCTGTTTTCTTCAAGGTTGTGTCTTCCTGGTCGAACACTTATTGTAAGTCGCTCTGGATAAAAGCGTCAGCTAAATGTAAAGTATAACCCCGTGTGACCACCCTCCCCTCTCAGCTGTATCTCTCACAGCTGCTACCCAACCTGCTGATCCCAAAAGCTGCTGTTATTGTTGAGCCCGACCTCGTCTTTAAGTTAAACTTAGACCGACGCTGCTGAGCAGACCCTTTCTGCTGCTGCTGTGAAAACACGCTCGGTGTCTGCTGAAGGTAAACCTATACACGCCTCTCCGTGTTTGTGCAGCGGAGGCCTTTTTCTGCTTGTTTGAGGAGTTCCTCCAGCGGTCGGTGTCCAGAGGCGGCAGGAGGCTGAGGGAAGCCCGAGGTCGAGCTGGATCAGCAGCTTGGGAGAGACTTTAAAGAGCTTTGTGAAGATCTCAAGGTCCGAGATACAGAAGCTTCTCTTTGGGCAGACCACCTGCTGTTATATCGACCATACAGCTTTCTAAGATCACCCAACCATGTGCTCGCGGTCTCAGCTCGATGTTGAGATCAGCACGATATGAAGAACACATGTGGTGTCAGTTACTTGTTGAATGTGTCGAGTGTAGAAAGTATATTAGTCAGTTACGCCGAACTCTCAAAATAAGTGTATCTCCTTAGCGAAAGTTATCAGATTGCCCCACAGGTGCTTTGACTTTGAATAATCTCCCGTCTGACTCTCTACATGATTATGACAGTGGGGACATCAGGATGACTCTGAGGTTGAAAGTGGGGACATCAGGATGACTCTGAGGTTGACAGTGGGGACATCAGGATGACTCTGAGGTTGACAGTGGGGACATCAGGATGACTCTGAGGTTGACAGTGGGGAATCAGGATGACTCTGGGTTGAAAGTGGGGACATCAGGATGACTCTGAGGTTGACAGTGGGGACATCAGGATGACTCTGAGGTTGACAGTGGGGACATCAGGATGACTCTGAGGTTGACAGTGGGGACATCAGGATGACTCTGAGGTTGACAGTGGGGACATCAGGATGACTCTGAGGTTGACAGTGGGGACATCAGGATGACTCTGAGGTTGAAAGTGGGGACATCAGGATGACTCTGAGGTTGACAGTGGGGACATCAGATGACTTTGAGGTTGACAGTGGGGACATCAGGATGACTCTGAGGTTGACAGTGGGGACATCAGGATGACTCTGAGGTTGACAGTGGGGACATCAGGATGACTCTGAGGTTGACAGTGGGGACATCAGGATGACTTTGAGGTTGACAGTGGGGACATCAGGATGACTCTGAGGTTGACAGTGGGGACATCAGGATGACTCTGAGGTTGACAGTGGGGACATCAGGATGACTCTGAGGTTGACAGTGGGGACATCAGGATGACTCTGAGGTTGACAGTGGGGACATCAGGATGACTCTGAGGTTTCCGATGGAGGGTTTTAGAACGTGTTCTTGTTTGCGTCTCCAGGTGATCCGTAAGGTGAACAAACAGCACGCCTTCCTGGACGTGGACGAGCCGGTGTCTCAGCTCCATAAATGTGCCTTTCAGTTCAGACACGACCCCAACGCCTACCTGTGCTTATCCAACGACAACATCGTGCAGCACCTGGTCAGACTCCATCCCCCCTCTCCTCCTTCTCAAGCCTCCTCTCCTCCTTCTCAAGCCTTCTCCTTGTCAAACTTCCTTTCCTTTTCCTCTTTCTGAAAAGTCCTCTCCTTCTTCTACTTCCTCATCAAACTTCCCATCCTTCCTCTCCTTCTTTTCCTTCCTCACCTCCTTCTTCTCCTTCCTCTCCTTCCTCAAACGTCTCCTCCTTCTTCTCCAACATCCTTTCCTTCCTCTCCTTCTCAAACTGCCTCTCCTTCTTCTACTTCCTCATCAAGCTTCCCATCCTTCTTTTCTTCCTTCTCAATCGTCCTCTTATCCTTCTCAAAAATCCTTTCCGTCCTCCTCCTCTCCTCTCCTCCTTTTCAAACTTCCTTTCCTTTTCCTCCTTCTCAAAAATCCTCTCCTTGCTCCTCAAACTTCCTTTCCTTCCTCTCCTCCTTCTCAAACTTCCTTTCCTTCCTCTCCTCCTTCTCAAACATCCTTTCCTTCATCTCCTTCTCAAACTGCCTTTCCTTCTTCTACTTCCTCATCAAACTTCCCATCCTTCTTTTCTTCCTTCTCAAACTTCCTTTCCTTCCTCTCCTCCCTCTCAGATTTCCTTTCCTTCCTCTCCTCCCTCTCAAAAGTCCTCTCCATCCTCCTCTCCTCTAACCCCCCCTCCTCCTCTCTCCTCCCTCCTCTCCTCTAACCTTCCCTCTCTCTCCTCCATCCTCTCCTCTCATCTACCCCCCCCCTCTCTCCTCTTCTCTCCTCTGCTCTAATTCCTCCTCCTCTCCTCTCCTCTACCCCCCCTCTCTCTCCAGGCCTCCCCCAGCCTGACGGACCCCCTCAGAGTGGGTCTAAACGATGGTTCCTGTTGGACCATCATCGGTGTGGAGGTGGTGGAGTTCACCTTTAATCAGGGTTCCTCCTGCATCCTGACTCCTGTCACTCCGTTTCCTTTCATCTGCGGCTTAGAGGTGAGTTATGGAGGATCGGTTGTGCTGGATTTCATAGATTTCAGTACCAAAAATCAACCCCTAAAAACTGCAACTAATCCAGAACGAGTCCCGGCCCAAACAAAGAGAGTAGACCACCCCAGTTCTCAGATATCTGCACTCAGCAGCTCACAGAATCGATTTTAAATTGGAACTTAAAAAGCACTAAATGGTTTGGGACCCCAATATATGTCCGACATGCTTCTCTGTTACGAGCCAATCAGAGCTCTGAGATCATCGGGGACTTAGTAATTCCACCCTGGCTCAGAACCAACACCCCACAAATGGAACAAACTTCCCGAAAACGTAAAGTCTTCACCCACGCTGAGTTCTTTTATATCGAGGTTAAAAACACTTCTTTTTTTAGCGGCCTACCCAGAAGACTTGTTTTAGCACCTACCGTATTTACAATGTTGTTTGTAAACTATTCTGTATCTCTTTTATGCATGGTTTTTATGGTTTTGTCTTCTTATTAAGTGTTAATGATGATGTAAGCATTGCCTCTGTGTGTGAATATGTGCTTTATAAATAAACATACCTTACCTTACCCTAAAGACTATAAGAAAATAAAACAACGTGTGTGTTACTGCAGGTGAATGGCGGGGGACATGTTGCCATGCTGGAAATCTACGGAGAAAACTTCAGCTCTCATCTCAAAGTCTGGTTCGGAAACAGCGAGGCTGAGACCATGTTCAAGTGAGTCAACAGGAAACAGCGAGAATGTGAAATATGTTGAAGTCAAAAGACGTTTGAAAATACCCAGAAAACAAACAAAAAATACCCGGAAACCAATAGGAGGGAATACACTTAAACAGGCGTACAGTACGATATTACCTGCAGACAGAGCAACACGTTATTATATTTTATTGACCGCTTGTTGTCTGGCTGCCTTTAAAAGCCCGGGGCAACGTGGGAAAATACGTCGTTTATATCTTGCTTCACGTTTATATCAAGATAATGGGAGACATTTTGTTATTCAATTACTTTTTCAGACAATATTTGAAGTTTTTCTTTGAAATATTGGAGTTCTTTGGGCCTCATAGACTAATTTTAATAAAATATTTCGCATAGTTTGGGGAACGACTCATAGACATCTGAACTATCATCCTCCTTTTAGTCAGAGCCAGACGTTTTTTTGGGACCATTTGGATTTAAAGCTTTTTAAAATCTCTTGAGCATTATGTATGCGGGATGTAATTATTCTGTAATTATTTTTTAGGGATTAATTTATCTCCCTAAAAAGCACACACAGTCGGTTGTGAGAAAAAAGGAGTATAAAATCTTGAAAACTAGTTATTTAAATGATTTACTGATTTAAGATCAAATTTGAATCAGAAAAGTGGTAAATACTTGTAGCTAAAAAGGTACAAGTATGCCACCTCTCAGCCGTCCTTAAGTGCGTTCCTTCAGTAAATACTAGGGAGTACAGTATAAAGGGATAACTTTATGGAGTCTGAACTTTTCCTCTGAATCCCAAAGTTGACCGTCAGCCAAGTCTTGCAGTTATGTAAGATTGCATGATTAGTTACGGGGATTTTTGCTTTAACAATCAGTTATGGAGACTAGTCCCTGTTTTTATTTATTTATGACTGTAACGTGCTGCTTTAGAGGCACCAGGTGTACCGCCGCAGCACGAAGAGCAAATTAAAATTTTATTTTAAGTTAAGTGAGACTGCTCAGGTGGAGCTGGCTGCTCATAAAAGTTGGTTTTATAGCATATTAAGTGGCACTTCCACACCAAGTATTACATAGCCAAGCACGTACGACCCAAATGATATTACATTTGTCCCAGGATTTGAAAGTAGCTATTTTGCTTTGTTGAGGAATTTCAATAAAGAACAACAGACTCGTAGTTATGTCTGTCCTGCTGGAAACACGATAAAAAAGATGCCTTCAGGAACAGCTAATAAGTGTAATGTATAACTCGTGAAATGTCACAACATGTCAAAATATGTAACAATACGATACAGTGCTGCAGGGATGCCAATGTTTGTTGCCCAACCCTAAAAAGTAAGCATTGGTTTACCTCGAGCAAAGGTCAATGGGATTTTTCCATTTCATTTTGGATTCGTGCAGAAAGTAATTAACACCACTTTAGGATTTCTGAAGTAAATGGCTAATGTTGGGCTATAAAGGAACTACAGCACGGTCACATGACTTCACGCCACCACCGCTAAGCTAAAGGAGGCTAATGTTGGGCTATAAAGGAACTACAGCACGATCACATGACTTCACGTCACCACCGCTAAGCTAAAGGTGGCTAATGTTGGGCTATAAAGGAACTACAGCACGATCATATGACTTCACGCCACCACCGCTAAGCTAAAGGTGGCTAATGTTGGGCTATAAAGGAACTACAGCACGGTCACGTGACTTCACGTCACCACCGCTAGGCTAAAGGTGGCTAATGTTAGGCTATAAAGGAACTACAGCACGGTCACATGACTTCACCACCGCTAAGCTAAAGGTGGCTAATGTTGGGCTATAAAGGAACTACAGCACGGTCACATGACTTCACCACCGCTAAGCTAAAGTTAAAAAATTCCATCTCTATTGATATTGTTCCTGCTAAACAACAATAAAACATAACATCCCAAACAGTTTGACTGAGTTTAACTTTATGAACGTACCTGTATTTCTGTATTCTAAGAGTCCTAATGTCTTTCAAATGTTTGTTTTGACCAACAGACCTAAACGCAAAGATATCGAGTTTGCAATTACTAATGGAAAAGCTGTCACAAGTGTTTTTTTTTATAGTTTGCTTGATAATAACCTGATTATCCTGATTACTAAAATAGTTCAATAACTAATAATTTCAGCGTCTTTTTTTGATTTTCACATCTTTATTTGTTCTTGCCGTGGCTTTGTTAGTGCCCGAATCTCCTAGACTTGATTTGGGCCAAGAAGGCGAGCAGTTTAAACAAAAAATATCCTCGACAGTCATGACTTTAACTCTCCAAACGTACCTGTATTCATACGTTTCGAGAGCTCCGAGAAGCATAAAGGATGTTTTATTAAAAGCACTTCGAGGAGCTTTCGGGCAACAATCGTCTCTCTTACTGTGAGTTACAGAAACTTGAGATTCAGGCGCCCCCCTTTCAAAATCTCATGTGACGCATCGTGGATCAAAACGGCCTCTCTGACGTCAGAAAGCACCTCAGACCCCACAGTAAAGTGCTGAGGCATCGAAAGTCAGGGTCAAATACTCCTCCATCAGCAGCAGAGAGAGGAAAGCCGTATTTATACAACATCCACAATGTGCTGTTTGTACGAGAAGCTGCAGCCAATTAGAAACTGGATCCTTCACCGCCACGCAATCCACAGGAGAAGTGGAGGTTTGAATTAAATACCTTTATATATAGCGAGGAATGTATAAGAGGGCTTTGAAAAGTCTGTGCTGCTCACGAGAGTTTCATATCAACCACACAGCGGTGTTTAGTCTGTGGCGTGTAATTATCTGATTTACTTTATTTTCTCCCCGTTGTTGTTGTTATTGTTGCATCCTGCAGAGTCTCAGAAAAGTCAACAGGAGGGCAGATTATTGAACATAATAATCAAAATCATTTTTCTTTACACATTCTGTGTCCAAGTTGTTGAAATGTTTCTCATCTTCTTCTTTTAGAACCAAAACCAATATTATTAACTGTTATTTTCTAGAGCATTTTTTACAGCTCAAAATGCTTTTCAAGAATACGAAAACGCCAATGCAACTCATTTAAAGAAGGCGAAACAGGTATCATTTGAAATCCCTTTGGCAAACAATCTGTTATGTTATCACTCGTGAATACAGTGTCAAGACAGGAGACAATCGGAGATCTCCGGACACCAAAGTCGAGGATTTCTGAATGCAGAGATTTTGATGAAATTGGCACTTAACCTACGAACGGATGAACGACAGCTTTAATTCCTGAAATAACTAGTTTTGAAAAGTCTAGTAAAGATCTGTTTTCTTAGCTGGTATGGATTTTGAGCTGGAAAATGTATTAAAACCTGCCGGATTTTTGGCCAACAACTCATTAATCTTTAAAAGCATAATCCCCACATATTACCTCCACTGTATGATTTTGAAGGGTGAATGCAATCGGCAGTAGTTATGAGCTAATCTAATGCTATTAACGAACTACATCTTGGTCGTATGGTTACGCATCACCACTGCTAAGAAACTTGGACCATGACACAGAAGTTTCACACATTCACCAGTTGGGTATTTAGTGACATATTTTAAGTTGTTCAACAGTGGCCCCTAACCTTTTTTGCTCAACAGACCGAAACTTTAACATCTCTTCAGCGAACCACAGACCTAATTTCGGACCTCTAAGACATTCAAAGAAATGTTCGCTGTTTCATAAAAACTCTTTCTTTAACCTCTGTTTTCCCTCTCAGGTCTCCCCAGTCTCTGCTCTGCGTGGTTCCTGATATCTCCGTGTTCAGCGACGGATGGAGATGTCTTCGTCGAGTCCTCACCGTTCCTCTGGCTCTCATCAGATCGGACGGCCTGATCTATCGGACCTCCTTCAGCTTCACTTACACCCCCGAAATAAAGCCTCCCCCCAGCAGAGGAACATCAGGGGGAGGAAAGAGAGAGGGGGGGGACGGAGGGAGGACAGCAGGAAGACGTCCTGTTAGAAACCATCCATCAGGAGTTCACCAGAGCCAACTTCCACCTGTTCATACAGAGCTAGGTAGACCTCAAGTTGGTTCAATGGTGGAACTTTTTCAAAGAACATGACGCCTGTCAATCTCTTAGCAATCAAAATGAATTCAATCTCAAGTAGAAGTACAGATATTTGTGTTTAAAAATACTCTGGTAAAAGTAGAAGTACTGACTAAACTTCTTTACTCAAGTAAAAGTAAAGAAGTAAGGGCTTTGAAATGTACTTCAGTAAAAAGTACCCTTAGCTAGCAGCTGTTTTAAAGAGTACCTGACCTCCCTTTATATCAATAGAACAATAATGTCATTGTTAGCTAATGAATGTTTCCATGCTGAACAACGGCAACATGACAACGTTTCCATTGGTCCCTCTTCTTTAGAGAAGACCAGGAAGTGATGGATACACGGATCGTGTTCAAATCAATAGGCACGCAGTGACTCTAAAGAATAATGATCACGCACCACACACACATTCAGACTAAAGGAACCAGCTGTTTGGGAAATGAGAGAAGTAGAAAGTACAGGTATTTGAGTTCAACATGTAGGAAGTAGAAAGTACAGGTATTTGAGTTCAACATGTGAGAAGTAGAAAGTACAGGTATTTGAGTTCAACATGAGAGAAGTAGAAAGTACAGGTATTTGTGTTCAACATGTGAGAAGTAGAAAGTACAGGTACTTGAGTTCAACATGTGAGAAGTAGAACGTACAGGTATTTGAGTTCAACATGTGAGAAGTAGAAAGTACAGGTACTTGAGTTCAACATGTGAGAAGTAGAACGTACAGGTATTTGAGTTCAACATGTTAGAAGGAGAAAGTACAGGTATTTGTGTTCAACATGTGAGAAGTAGAAAGTACAGGTATTTGGGTTCAACATGTAAGAAGTAGAAAGTACAGGTATTTGAGTTCAACATGTAAGAAGTAGAAAGTACAGGTATTTGAGTTCAACATGTAAGAAGTAGAAAGTACAGGTATTTGAGTTCAACATGTAAGAAGTAGAAAGTACAGGTATTTGAGTTCAACATGTTAGAAGGAGAAAGTACAGGTATTTGTGTTCAACATGTGAGAAGTAGAAAGTACAGGTATTTGGGTTCAACATGTAAGAAGTAGAAAGTACAGGTATTTGAGTTCAACATGTAAGAAGTAGAAAGTACAGGTATTTGAGTTCAACATGTAAGAAGTAGAAAGTACAGGTATTTGAGTTCAACATGTAAGAAGTAGAAAGTACAGGTATTTGAGTTCAACATGTAAGAAGTAGAAAGTACAGGTATTTGAGTTCAACATGTAAGAAGTAGAAAGTACAGGTATTTAGGTTCAACATGTAAGAAGTAGAAAGTACAGGTATTTGTGTTCAACATGTAAGAAGTAGAAAGTACAGGTATTTGAGTTCAACATGTAAGAAGTAGAAAGTACAGGTATTTGAGTTCAACATGTAAGAAGTAGAAAGTACAGGTATTTGTGTTCAACATGTAAGAAGTAGAAAGTACAGGTATTTGAGTTCAACATGTAAGAAGTAGAAAGTACAGGTATTTGAGTTCAACATGTAAGAAGTAGAAAGTACAGGTATTTAGGTTCAACATGTAAGAAGTAGAAAGTACAGGTATTTGAGTTCAACATGTAAGAAGTAGAAAGTACAGGTATTTGAGTTCAACATGTAAGAAGTAAAAGTAAAAATTCGTCAGAAAGTAAGTAGTAGAGTAAAGTACTGATACCAGAAAGATTAAGCTACTTAATTACAGTAACTAAGTATTTGTACTCACCTACTTCCCACCTCTAATCATACTTGAATGTACCATTAATCCGATAAGAAAACAAGTTGTATTCAGAGGAAGGACAGCAGGAAGACGTCCTTTTAGAAACCATCAGGAGTTCACCTGTTCATGCAGAGCTAGGTAGACCTCAAGTCAATGATGAGAGGGAACTGTTTTTGGATCAATGGTGGACCTTTTTCAAAGAACATGACGCCTGTTTCTGGACCACAATATTCTTTCTTTGTCTTTTGATGTTGGGAGTTTGATACGATACGATAATACTTTAATGGTCAGATCAAGTCTGAAATTTGACTTGCATCACAGCAGCTCCATGAGTAACATCACCATAGACAGATATCAAGACACAATACATGAAAAACAACAAACATTTAACTTGCATTGATATGACTGAAATTATTGAAAAACAAGTCTTGCAAAGTATATGATGGGAACAAATACTATTTGTACAATATAGTGAGAAAGGCACAGTATGTAAATCAATTAATAACATACATTTGATTTAAATGTGTCTTTTGTGTAATTACTACCTTTGTTAAAATCTCTTAGCAATGAAAATAAATGGTAATCATATTTTAATGTACCATTAATCCGATACGAAAACGAGTTTTATTCGGAGGGAGGACAACAGGAAGACGTCCGATTTCACAGTTTTTGGATCAATGCT
The DNA here is from genome assembly GCF_902827115.2 of Pseudochaenichthys georgianus. NCBI lineage: Eukaryota > Metazoa > Chordata > Actinopteri > Perciformes > Channichthyidae > Pseudochaenichthys > Pseudochaenichthys georgianus. The sequence goes on along the minus strand of NC_047507.1, from coordinate 1,851,348 downwards.
GGACCTTTTTCAAAAGAACTGGACGCCTGTTTCTGGACCACAATATTCCTTCTTCGTCCTTTTCATGTTGGAGGTTTGTTGCACCACAATATTACATTGATATGATGGACATTTTGAAAGAAAAGTCCTGCAAATTATATGATTGGAAGAAATACTATTTTTACAATATAGTGAGAAAGGCACAGTATGTAAATCAATTGATAAGGTACATTTGTGTAATTACAACCTTTGTTAAAATCTCTTAATGAATTGTAATCATACTTGAATGTACGATTAATCCGATAAGGAAACAAGCCTACGGTTTCTCATGTTTAATGTTTTTCTGATATCATTTCTTCTCACATGAACATTTTCCAGCCAATCATGCTCTGTGTAGGTTTTCTAATTTGTAGGTATTAAGAGTTCAACTTATCTCTGCATTCATGTTTCAATAAAAGTAATTTGATATATTCATCCTAGCGAGTCAGCTTCATTAAAAGCAAAAAAATTAACACCTCTAAACTAAAGGCGGACTTGTGTCGGCGTCATGAAGTTTAGTAGATTATTTAGTCACTTGTTAGCAACCACTGTTTTTATGACGTATAGGAGCTTCAGCCATTCACCAGTATTTTATATTGCAGAAGAAAACATGAAATCTCTTCAGCTTGTTTTACTGCACCTCTCTAATAGACAGGAATGTAAAGGACTTGTTGAGTGGGGTGCCAATTGATGGAAAATGAACAGTTAATGCATCGCAGGTTGAACAGAAAGCTATAGATTATTAAATCTGCAGGGGGCTATAGAGAGCTTTAGCTGATCCAGGATGTTTTTTCTGGAGTGAGGACACTGAAGCACTTTCTACTTCACTTTTGATCCTCGGAGAAACGGATTGTGTGTGTGTGTGTGTGTGTGTGTGTGTGTGTGTGTGTGTGTGTGTGTGTGTGTGTGTGTGTGTGTGTGTGTGTGTGTGTGTGTGTGTGTGTGTGTGTGTGTGTGTGTGTGTGTGTGTGTGTGTGTGTGTGTGTGTGTGTGTGTGTGTGGCACTTTGTTGCTCGACTGTAACTGTAATAATTCACAAGGGTTTGGCTTTCTCCCAGAGGATCACGCCGAATGTTTCTCACTTCACTTTCAAATGGAGCTTTGGGAAAGCAGGGAAAGGTGCAGGAAAAATATTAAATAAAGCACGCTATTAAATGCAAACAATATGAAAGTTATTTGTAAAGCAATCCCAAGATAACAATAAAACCCTTGTTTGCTAACGTCAATGCTGAAAATAGGGAATTGAGTTTGATTTATTAATAAAGACTTTATGATTGCCTGTGGGAACTCTTCATGTCTATGAGAGAAATTAAATGATCAAAAAGATGTATAGTTTGCGATGGCGTATTATGAAAGGACAAAAGTCAGCTAAAACCAACAATGTACTCATTAGCTGTTAGCTGTTAGCCACTCACATGATCCAAAATTCTTAAAACTGAAGCGATTGGTTAACTGTGCCATGAGTCAGCAGTCAAGTTTAAGGCTGATTCAGTTCCCAAAATGTGCAGGATGAAAGATGTTAAGCGTAGGACGTCTGGATCTGAAGTTATCGGAGAAGAAGCCGAGCTAACGTTAGCTTTTAACTTGTAGCTACTCGGTCCAGTTTATAATAGAGAAACAGATTTTTTTTGTTTGTCAGATTTTAATAAGTTTGTTTTGGAGAGGAGGTGACTTATTACTTATAGGATAGTTCAGCCTCCAGTAAAATGGTCATACTTGTCAGGGTGTTAACTTAACAGAGACACAAGCTAAGCTAACGTTAGCGGCAGCTGTTCAGCATGCAGCGAGAAACTGATTTATAACCTCAAACTTGTTTATTTAGTATTGTGACCGGTTTATATCAGGGCATAAAAGAACATGCTTAATACATCCTGAACCAGGGACACTGAATACATCCTAAGCAGGAGAAGCCAAAGACTACAACTCCCATGATCCCACGCAAAAAAATATGATTGAAAGTTTAATATCGTACATTTAAGCCTTTTGTCTAAGACATTTATATTTAGTATATAAGTCTTAAGTGTAGTGTTGTCTCCAGCCTTTACTTCACTCTCCTTTTTAATATGTGCTAATCTTCCATTCTTCTTTCTCTTTTGACCTGTCTGCATTTTCTCATATTTCCTCTCTTTCTTCGCCCGCTGCCTGTCCATCAGGCTGATGTTGAGGCGATGACATACAGGAAGAGGATTGTGGTGAGCAGAGCAGGTTTTTGGACAGTAGGCTCCTTTATCCCACTGTAATACACAAAGAGAGCCACAGAGACAGGGGCCCCTCGACCACACTGTGAGGGATGTGAGGCCCCCGGTGTAATAATACTGCTCCCGTTCACTCACGCTCACATGTGTTTTCCCCGTGACGACTCTGAAACTTAATTCCCATTCTCTTTCATCAAACAGAGAATTAAGCTTTTTATTTACGTTTACACTCAACTTAATCCTGACCTTCCGCCTCTTATCCAAACTCCAGCTGCAGGAGGACTCAAGATGATTTCCTCTAACTGTTTATTATCAGTAAAATAACATTTTCATCAATTGGCATTATGAAAAGCAGCCCAAAAACAACCAAAAAACGAAGGCCTTGAAATGTGGTTCATACATTAATTCTCAGAAGTGAACGAAGCACTCAGACTTCCTATTTCAGTAAAATAAGCAATACTACAATGTAAAAGTACTCTGTTACAGGTAAAAGCCCTGCATTTAAAATACACAAAAGTTCAAAATACAAGCTTCAAAATGTACTTAAAGTATCAAAAGTAAAAGTACTCATCAAGGACATTTATGCTATGTCTCTAAACATCGCTGCACTCAAAGTATCTGGCTATTTCAAACCATCAATCCTCTGCTAAATCTAAATGCCAAATATATTCATTAAATTGACAATATACAGAAATACAAATCGAGTTGTATTGTTTACAGTGTTTAGGCAAAATGCTACTTGATACAAACTGTGAGATGTTGTAGACAGAATGTAAAGTAAGAGTAGATAACCTGATCACACAATGAATGGATGGGCATCTGAACAGCTGTTACAGAAACATTAGAAATGTCAGAAATGTTTAATTAATTGGAAATCCATATTAAAACAAAGCGTGACAAACCTGCAAAGACACAGATTTCAACCCTTAATTTACACCACACTTAAGTTTGTGGATGTTAAGTAGGTGGAAGAGTTTGGTTAACAAATAAACACTATTTTTAACTATTATATAGCGTAAAGAATGGTTCAAACAAACACTGATTGAATGCTGAAAATTACAGATTCTCACTTTGAGGCCTGATGCAAAGTGGAGGAAAACAGTGAAATGCCCTTATGCTACGGAGGCTTTAAAGTCATTGAACTCTTTCTGTAACGGCGTGGAGGAGGTGGAGGGCTCGCCTGAAGAATGAAGGTGTGTTCCTGCAGATGAGAGCCTAAGAATGGGCCCTTTCATACAGAGCCTCATTCATCAGAAGGGATGAAGGATGGAGGGAAAACGTGGCGGCGTCAGTGTTTTGGGCACGTGAATCTCTCACGTGAAGTTTCTGCCACATGATAGAGATTAGGAGCCCAAAGGTCTGGTGTTTTCTCCCCGTCTCCTTCCTCCTCCTCTCTCACACATGTTTGTGTTGCTAATGACGAGGAAGAGGAGGAGGAGGCGGAGGAGAGGAAGGGAGGATGAGAGACACATACCGTTCAGTTCCCAGCAGAATATCAGAGGGAAACCGGAGGCCTGTCGGGGAAGTTCTGATATTTAGGGTTTTATGAAATGTACTCTTTAGGAAAAGGTGAGATTTCAGATGAAATGCAACTCCGATGGCGATTACGTTTGGGTGTCTGGGGTTGACAGGAAGTAGATCTGCAAGGGATTACAATAAAGTACCTCTTAGTACACTTACAATGTGGTTGATCTGCATCTCTGTTGCTAGCTTCCTCTGCTTCATAAATCTCAGCTAAAAACTCACCTCTTTCCACTGGCTTGTAATACCAGTTGAACATAACATTTTGACATTTGTGTTATTATATATTTCTAGTTATTGTGCTTTTATCTTGTTTTTACTTATTGTTTTATTATCTTACTCCTATTGTGTTATTGTATATTGTATGTGTGACCTGTACAGCACTTTGGTCAACTGAGGTGGTTTAAAATGTGCCATATAAATAAAGATTGAGATTGATTGGTTTTGCGTCGAAAGGTCAGAGTTAGGGTCAACGTTGACAGCTCACAGCCACACAGCATTTGTACCGTGTTTATATGAATACAACTGTCGTCATGATGCACGCATGAGGAGTACAAGTTTGTCTATCACCAATGTTGTGTACGTTTAAAGAAGGGTTTTGTTTTCACGAGTTAGCTGGTTTGTCTCTTATTTTCATAATGCTGTGATGGATTGATGTTAGCACTTTTTTAACCAGTGCCCTTTGGAAACAATTTGGGGTTTTACAAGGACACTTTGGCTAGGGGTCGAACCGTTGACCTTAGGATTGGTGGACAACACACCATAGTATGTCCACACACACACACACACACACACACACACACACACACACACACACACACACACCACACACACACACACACACACACACACACACACACAAACACACACACCATGTATACATCACTTCAGGGGACATTACATCGACTTATATGCATTTCCTGGAGACTTACCCTAACCTTAACCATAACCAACACATGCCCTTACCTTTACCCTAACCCTAACCCTAATCCTAAACCTAACCAAGTCTTCACCCTAAAATTAATGATCCCCCTTATGGGGACCTCCATTTTGTCCCCATAAGGGAGGCGAGTCCCCACACGTGACTATGTAAACAGTTTTAGGTCCCCACAAGGATAATAATGCTAGGCCACACACACACACACACACACACACACACACAACACACACACACACACACACACACACACACACACACACACACACACACACACACACACACACACACACACACACACACACACACACACACACACACACACACACATACATACATATACACAATGCCAGTGTAAAGACAGTCCTATGAAGGTTACTCGCCAAGCAAATACATCTTTAAGTTTCACCCTTTTTCTTTAAAAAGTAACACACACACACACACACACACACACACACACACACACACACACACACGGATACACAGGATTGTTGCCAAGTTCGTCTCAGGTCATTAACTTCATGTCTGTCTGCGGTTCTCAGTATTTACTAAAGAGTAAAGTGAACACTGTCATGTCAACAGAAACATCTTCTAATGAAGCAGCGTCACTACATCTACCTGATGCTATCCTGTGTGATGAGTTGTATCTACTCTGAAAATGGAGAAAGGACTTCCTCACACACACTCTCTGAGCTGATGAGAAACCATGTGAAGAATGAGAAGTATGCGAGGGATGAAGAGAGAAAATGAAACTTGGCTTTTCTATCGAGCACATGGGAGGTCTTGTCATGCTTGTGTGATTATCTCCCGCTTCACTTGTGTGGAACAAAAGAGCTTTTTGGTTGCACAAACTAATGAATCACAAGTTAACTTCCAAAAGATCAAAGGAACAGTAGGAACAACGTGTACAACAGAGGGGCGGTGTGTCGGGTTTATTGGTTTGTTGAGTTTCTCTGCGGCCAGACACTTTAATTAATTGGATTCATATAAAAAAGGATAAGGGACTTAAGGGGACAAAGGGACAAAATGTGAGGCAGGCGTGGCCAAGTTCAGCTGATGTCTTCCTTTCTTCATTGTTGTCAGCAGTCTATAGTTATCAAATCTAGTTTCTTAATAAAATAATACCCTCTTACTTTGTGATCCCCTGTCCTTACCTTGGTGCCACCATGAAGTCAAACATTTCCATTTCTCAAAGACTTTGATATTCAATCAAATACCTGCAAGACTGAATTACTAATTAGACACAAATAAAAGATAGCAGCTGCCGCTAACAGTAGCTTAGCTTGTTTTTCCGTTAACTTAACACCCTGACATGTAGGAAGATTTTACTGGAGGCTGAAATATCCTCAGAAGTTGCCTCATTTTGTAAACAAACACACCCCCTATAAAAACCTGTAAGAAAAACCTGAATGTATCAGTTTCACATTAGAAATCAGAGCTTATCCAGTGGACTGAAGGGCTACGAGCTAAAGGCTAACGCTAGCTCAGCTTGTTTCTCATTTAAAGGTCTCCTATCATGCAAAATGCACTTTTTGACGTCTTTTCTACATGAACATGTGTCCCCGGTGTGTCAGGGAACTCACGCAGCATCAGAAAACAAAACCCTCTCTCTTTTCCTCCGTACCCAAATCTCTAAAAACGGGGCTACAACGGAGCTGATCCAGATGTGCTGATCCCTATCAGAAGGTCGCTATCAGAGACAATGACCGACTGTTTTGGACGTAATATGGTCGGTGTTTACATTAGCATCGCTAACACTCAGAGCTAACTAGGGTTGGGTACCGAGAACCGGTTCCGGTTCGGAACCGGTTCCAACATTTCGATTCCAACGGTATCATTTAGAAATGTGAATTTCGGTTCCGCTTTTCGATTCCTGAGGAACTGTTTCTCGCAGCTCTCCGTAGCCTGCTGCATGACTGCAGCGGGGCGGGAAATGTAGCGTTGTATCTACATTTCCTACAGTGTAACCTGAGACCAGGGCCGGCCCGTCGCACTGGCATTATAAATGTTCGCCTAGGGCGCCAGATCTGTGGCGGCGCTGCGCTGACAGCTCTGGGAGAAAAAATAAATGTTTTGACCGTTGGGGCTCATCCTAATTTTCGACCTTGATGTAACAACATTCATAATTAAGTAAATGTAACACCCTTTTCACCCCGGCTACACTTTTCATTTGCCCTGTACGATGGGCGCTGCAAGGGATGAAAATGGGGGATGTTGGCTTATCTGGCAACCGCAGCTCACAGCCAAAGTGCGCGTGAGCGAGGGAGAAAGGGAGGGTGCACTGGAACCGGCGCTGTTGTTATTAGCATCTGGTGCAAGCTGCTCTTACAGAAGAAGAAGATGTTTCTTCAATGATGTGGAGGGAGAGTCCTCTCCAGTCTGACTGAGAGGCTGATAACTACAGCTCAGTGAGGTAAAGGACTCTGAGTGTTTAGATAGTTCACTTTAGTCTAAGTTATCTCAGTGGGTCTCAAACGTTTTGATCACAATTATGTAAACACATATTTCCAAGGCTCTCCTTTATAATTATTGGGATAAAACAGGTTTGAAATCATTCCAATGTATACTATAGGACAGTAAACCAGACATATCGTTTTAAACTGGAGAGATAAAAAGATATGCATAAATAAAATAGTAAAATAAGATATGAATGAACAACAAAAATAAAATGCATTACATGTAGGCTATTTGTTATTTAATTATTAAAATGTAAACTGATCTTTTTCATATGGGTGTTTAGAGTTGTACCCCCTAGATCTAGTCTCTAGTAATTCTGCGTGTGCACCAGATTGAAGCATTTTACTTCAAAATGTTCAAACATTTCTTCCCGGTATGCCTGAGAGGCAGATATGCTTGTTTTTTCTCAACAAGAACTGTTTTTAAAAGTTGGACTGTTGCAGCTTCAGTGGTTCTCAGGTTAAAGTTACATAGCAGTGAATATAAACAGACTGATTAATGTGAATATTACTTTAAACTAACCTGTGTAAAAGTTTCTCAAATAAATGTAATTTTTTTGGTGGAAGAAGCATGTATCATTTTTTTACCCTGCCCCTCAAAGAATCGGAATCGAGAACCGTTAAGAACCGGAATCGAAAAGTAGAATCGGAATCGGAATCGGAATCGTGGAAATTCAAACGATACCCAACCCTAGAGCTAACCTGTGCTGGAAAGCATGTGTGTGAAGAAGCAGGAAGTAGAAAGGAACTCACCTTGTGGTATAACCGGCAAGAGAGAAAGCCTTTGAGCTCCAGACTGTTTCAGAGAGGATCCTTGATGATCCATGATATGGCGTTTCATCACGGCAGCATTTAGTTTAGACGGTAGCTGCCGGGTCCCGCATGAGCTCAGACCCCTCCTAAAGCTTTATACCCAAAATCAGCACTTTTGAACAGGAAGTGAAATAGAGGGGATATGAGGCATGGCTAGAATGGTGTGATATGTTTGGTATTTTGAGCAAAACACTAATAGACATGTTTTTTTATATATATTTGTGTATTGCCTAAAAATAGCATGATAGGTCCACTTTAACATAAGATCCTGAGGCGGAATTATCCACAAAAGTCACCTCCTCTCTAACACAAAAGGACTTGATGAATTAATATTGTAAAAACACTGAATAAAGATGTTTCATGTTAAAAAAATCTGAGTTTTCCCAGTGGAGAACTTGACCAAGGGGCTGAAAGCTAAAGGCTAACGTTAGCACAACTTAAAATACAGACGTCCCAGGACTAAATTCTTCCTGTTAAACTATAGCAGTAAAACGGACCAATATTTAAAAAGCCTATGGTAAGAATGTGGCTTAAAAACTGGATTATACTGTAAATATACAACGAAAGTAGTAGTTTTTAGACCCATCAGTGAGTAAATGCTAAATATTATACCTTTACAGAAAGAAGAATAACAGACAAAAGTTGTTTCCAAAGAAAAATGGCAGATAAAGTTGAGTGGAAACAACACATGAGACTTTCTTTCGAGCCGTAGATGATTTTCTTCTCCACTAACGTCTTCTTTAGTTGACAGCTGTTGGTCTGCTGGTGGTGACAGCAGCTCTCAGCGAGGACTCCTCCTGTCAAAGAGCTGGGTGAAATATGAGCAGAATGCTAATTGTCAGAAGCTAACAGAGCATGGGAAATATGGGAGGGAATGCTAATGATGGATAATGGAGATAAAAACCCAGGTGGTAAAGGTTGTTTGTGTCCGGGAACAAAGCGGGATTCCGGGAAGTCGATGGAAGGATTGTGTTATCATAGAGTAGCTGCTTTTTCTCAGAAGTGATTCTGTGTCTTTAACTTCTTCTTTACCTGCAGCTGCTCTCAGATCACCTGTCTTTGTGAACACGTGTACGGTAAAGATAGGCTGAATGTTTTAGAAGACAACTATATTGTAAAGGTTAAGGGACCAGTTATTCTTTCTTTTTTGGTCGTTCTTTTTTGGGAAATTTGCAGAAAGCAGGATGGCAAATGATGAGGTCCTACTTTTCTCTTTTAGCGTTGTTTTTGGTCTGTACAATTTCTTCAATGTAATCCTCTAGTTTCTAACTGTCTTTGTCGATTATTTGGCGCTGAGCAGGTGTACAGTGTGTTGTTTTAATGGAGGTAAATACGTCTTAATATTTGTTGTGTTGATAGATTGTCAATCTGTGTGTGGATGTTTCATTCGTGCATGTAAAATACTTTCCGCAATGCAAAAACGATTTGTAAACTCAAAAGACAATGTGCAAATACAAAACTGATTTGCACACGTTTCCCTTTCCTGTAGTGTGTTCTATAGGTTTTAGTGCATGTAAATGGTCTGCAACGACTAAAATGCCTGTGTTCCCTCCAGAAGGAGTTTCTCTCACACACCTGAACCTGAGCATGATATGTCGTCTTTAATGCTAAATGTTTGGTGATTATCAACGCACCTACAGCAACAAGCAACAGTAACCAGGGGTGTGTGGGTGTGTGTGTGTGTGTGTGTTGTGTGTGTGGTGTGTGTGTGTGTGTGTGTGTGTGTGTGTGTTGTGTGTGTGTTGTGTGTGTGTGTGTGTGTGTGTGTGTGTGTGTGTGTGTGTGTGTGTGTGTGTGTGTGTGTGTGTCATGTCCTCCCTCTTTCAGACACGTTGTCCATCCGGCCTGTTCCATCCAACATACAAACAAACCTGCAGTCCAGTCCTGACAAGAACACATACAGATGGACATTCCTCCTGTTCACTGCCACATGGGGGATATCTGAGTGTGTGTGTGTGTGTGTGTGTGTGTGTGTGTGTGTGTGTGTGCTGTGTGTGTGTGTGGTGTGTGTGTGTGTGTGTGTGTGTGTGTGTGTGTGTGTGTGTGTGTGTGTGTTGTGTGTGTGTGTGTTGTGTGTGTGTGTGCGCGCGTGTGGATGTTCTCTGTTTTATAATGAAAGGGTTTCCAACTACTTTCTGACCCATTTTGTTGTGGTATGTGTGTGTTTGGTCTAACAGCTGCATCAGCGGATGCTAAGTGGTAACTAATTATATTTACAAAATGATGTACCCCCCCCTGTATTAATTTGACATGTCACTAGTTGTCATAAATTAAAGATATTTGAATACAAAACACACTGAAATATTATGAAATATGTAGTATGTGTGGGTGTGTGTGTGTGTGTGTGTGGTGTGTGTGTGTGTGTGTGTGTGTGTGTGTTGTGTGTGTGTGTGTGTGTGTGTGTGTGTGTGTGGTGTGTGTGTGTGTGTGTGTGTGTGTGTGTGTGTGTGTGTGTGTGTGTGTGGCACATTGGAGGAAGTTCCTCTCAGAGAATCAGGGGTCACATGTCGAGCAGGAAGACTTTACGAGGCTCTGCATGAAACGCTTCGTATGTCGGTGCGACAAAGTGTTTTACGATCTAACAGCGAAAATAATCCATCAACATTGTGTAGTCAAACACGCTTCAAACAGCCTTCATTCTGAAAATCACCCAAAGCGTATGACTGAGTCCACAGGTTTCTGCCATCGTTATGTAATATTTCAGTTTCAGGTTTATGATGTTACTTAGTGCATCAGAGAGCATTAAGTAACATCTGTGTTCAGAAACTCCAGCTGTAAGGATTTACGGCTGCGTGCGCTACCTAAATAATTATTGTGGCGTTTGTGAGGTGAAAATTCACCAAATTTGGTGGTGTCAAGTATAGGGCTTGGACATTTTTTAAATATCTTATATCACAATTATTTTGTACTTAATATTGTAGTAGGTTTAATTCATGTGGCCATATTTAATGTTTTATATGGCACGTTATTAAAGAATGCCATACATTGCCGAGGTAGTCAAATGTATTTCCAATTGCAGTTCATTTGTACCCCATTCGAGGACCACATTTTATATTTCCATGTGTTGAAATGGAAATGGTCATTAGGAAATATCCAATCGTGGAAAAGGTCCAAAAAAGATATATATTAAGTACAATTTTGGTGTAATAAGTCATTACACGGGTAAATCTTGTTCATCACTTTAAAATGGAGTTCTTTCACTTCTGGTAGAACAGGGTTGAACCGAAGCAGGAAAAGACAACAGGTTTTTAATCAATAACATGACACATACAAGGTACACTTCCTGTGATTGATTTAGAGGAAAACGCACCCAGAAAGTATGGAGGAAACTGAAAGTACCCCAGTTTGATGGACTTTCTTCTGCTCTGTAAATCCGCTGCACACAGCCGGATGTTTTCTCTGCAGAAGTACCGGTTTAGTTTTTCTATCATGTCGTCTGGCGCACAGATGTTTCTCAGGAGAGGCTTTGTATTATTTTAATATGAAACCGTGTGCTGGTCAGGTTGGGTTTGCATAACATGATGACGTATTGTATGGGTGCATTTAATTAAAGATGTGTATCTCATTCTGGATAGATTTCTGTTTTCAAATGGTATAACGTTTTATTTACTTTGATTATGGGAGACCTATGAGACACATGGAGGAGTCTCCACTGCCCGTCACTCCACCCCCCGGTCAACGCCTTTGAGGATACTCCGTTCACCCTTTCACCCTCGCCCACCCTCCTGGAGATTCGTTGAACACATGAAGGAGATATAGAGGGTTGGCACCGATTGCTGTATAGATTTCAAAGACCAAACTAAGGCGATACGCAGGGTTGGCAGCATGTCCTTAACACCCGCTCCTCAACGACGCCCACCAAAATCACCGCAGAGACGCGCACCATATCCCCCGTCTTCATCACCGTGCCTACGTCAACCACCTCCCCCCCCTGGCAGCATGTCCTTTACCCCCGCACCATCTCCCCCGTCTCCATCACCGTGCCTACATCAACCACCTCCCCTCCCTTCAAGAAAGCATCTGCAGTCTCCGAAGCCTGATAAGAATGTGTGTGTACAAAATGCAGCAAACTCTGATATGTGCTGGGTCCAGGCTCAAGGCCGTATGGCACTCTCAACTCTTTCCAGGACATGCCGGGGCCCTGCCTGCCAGTAGCTTTGCCGATATCTGTGTTGATAGGTAATAGATTAAGAGCGGTGAATCATTTTAGACACAGGAAGCGCTCAAAAGTGTGTGTGAGTTTATCTAATTTAGCAGTGATTCCATGTCAGCCACAGCTTGTCACAAAAAACCTGACTGATAGTGTATTTCACAAACTTAAACTAGCTTTATTAAATGTCAGGTCTTTGGCAGGAAAAACATTTGTAATCAATGATTTTATCACTGAGCACAATCTCGATTTATGTTTTTAACAGAAACTTGGATTGAACAAAATAACAGTGCAGCTGTTCTTATCGAATCAACCCCTCCCAACTTTAGTTTTATGAGTCAGGAAAGAATGCATAAGAGAGGAGGTGGAGTTGCTATTCTGTTCAATGATTCCCTTCAATGCAGGAAGACATCGTATGGAAACTTTGATTCTTTTGAATATGTGGCCCTTCAGCTGAAACGCTCCTCTCGAGCTCTGTTCCTAAATATCTATAGACCACCCAAATACTGTGCAAGCTTTTTTGAGGACTTTACTGAACTGCTGTCTATAGTGTGTATTGACTTTGACCGTCTAGTCATTGTTGGTGATTTTAACATCCATGTTGACAACCCCCAGGACAGAGGGGCTAAAGAACTGTTTTGTGTTCTTGATAACTATGGACTGACTCAGCATGTGACGGAGCCCACGCACAATAAGGGGCACACTCTGGACTTAATTATCTCAAAGGGTCTGAATATCTCTGAGGTTGTGGTGACTGATGTTGCACTGTCTGACCATTCCTGTGTTTTCTTTGAGAGCTCTATTTCTGTTCACAAACATTTTCAAAAAGAGGTAACCACAAAGCGATATTTAACTGAAAATACTAGGGAAATGTTTACTCAGGCCCTGAAAACTGCGGTCATTAAACCGCTCTTAAAAAAGAATAATCTAGATGCTTCAGTAATGAACAATTACAGGCCCATATCAAACCTCCCATTTATAGGTAAAATCATTGAAAAAGTTGTTTTCAACAGTTGAGTAATTTCTTGCATTTAAATAACTGTTTCGATGTGTTCCAGTCAGGCTTTCGTCCAAACCACAGCACTGAGACTGCTCTTGTAAAGGTCTTTAATGACATCCACTTAAACACAGACAGTGGCAATAACTTCAGTGTTAGTATTATTAGATCTCAGTGCTGCGTTTGACACTGTTGACCACAGCATATTACTCGACCGACTAGAAAACTGGGTGGGACTTTCGGAAACAGTTCTAAATTGGTTTGAATCCTACTTAAAGGACAGAACCAACTTTGTTTATATAGGTAAATACACATCTGAGTTGATAAATATGACATGTGGGGTACCTCAAGGCTCCATCTTGGGGCCTCTTCTCTTTAACATCTACATGCTACCACTGGCTCAGATAATGAAGAACAACAAAATAAGTTTCCATAGCTATGCGGATGACACACACATTTACGTAACAATTTCACCAGGAGACTATGCTCCAATTCAAACACTGAGTAAGTGCATTGAACAAATAAATGACTGGATGTGTCAGAACTTTCTCCAATTAAACAAAGATAAAACTGAGGTAATGGTTTTTGGAGCCAAGGCAGAACGTTTAAAAGTTAGCGCTGAGCTTCAGTCTGCAATGTTCAAAACAACAGATAAAGCCAGAAATCTAGGTGTAGTCATGGACTCTGACCCTGAGTTTCAACAGTCACATTAAAACAGTTACTAAATCAGCCTACTATCACCTAAAGAACATATCTAGGATTGAAAGACTAATGTCACAGCAGGATCTGGAGAAACTTGTCCATGCTTTTATCTTCAGTAGACTGGACTACTGTCAATGGTGTCTTCACAGGTCTCACTAAAACATCTATTAGGAAGCTGCAGCTGATTCAGAACGCGCTGCTCGAGTCCTCACTAACACTAAGAAGTGGACCACATCACTCCTGTTCTGAAGTCTTACACTGGCTTCCTGTGTGTCAAAGAATAGATTTCTAAATACTGCTGCTGGTTGTATAAGCACTGAATGGTTTAGTCCCAAAATACATTTCTGACCTCCTGCTAAATTATGAACCATCCAGATCTCTCAGGTCTTCAGGGACTGGTCAGCTTTCTGTCCCCAGAGTCAGAACTAAACCTGGAGAAGCAGCGTTCAGTTATTATGCTCCAGATATCTGGAACAAAACTCCCAGAACCTGCAGGTCCGCTGCAACTCTGACTACTTTCCAAATCCAGGCTGAAGACTTTTCTTTTGTCGCTGCTTTTAATTGAACTTTCATATCTTAGACTGCACTGTAACTTTTATCCATGTATTTTTTTCTTTATTGTTTATTTTATTAGCTTTTCTTTTTAATGACTTATTTTTAAATGCCTTTTTTCTTAATGTCTTTCATTTTTGTAAAGCACTTTGAATTGCCTTGTGTTGAAAAGTGCTATATAAATAAACTTGCCTTGCCTTGCCTTGCCTTAATTTCCCCAGTATTTAGTGCCAAACACTCACCATGAGCTTTTAATCTGTCATCCTCCGCACTGTATATCCCCGTGTTATACAAATAATTGAGCGTGCGCTCCTATTTACAACATGCAGATTTCCCCCGTACAATGTCAATGTCATGCCAGAAACAATATTTCTGTTTGTCAAAAACTGTATAATAACTCATTAAATATAAAATTGGTGTCAATAAGCGTTGTTGTTTACGTCCACATCTTGTATAACGGGCGTCATGTTCTCGCCAGATTGATATAATTCTTATAAACAAGATCAGCGCCACAGTATCACCTCATCCTATATATTTCTAGAGACACCTCTGGATGTATTAAAAAAATGTATAAGCAATGATTTTTGTGAAAGCTTGGTCACTTGGAAAGAGTGAAAGAAGGGGTGTGACTCGACATACATTTGGTTGATCGATAGATATCATTAATAATTATTTACAAAAAGTCAGCGCACATCAAAATAAATTGATCCATTTCATTATAAAATGCATTGAATATATTTAAAATGTTGGCAAATCTTTGTGGTAGCATGTCAGACAAACAGACTCGGCCCAAGCCTCTCAACAAATGTTATTTTATTTCCTAAAGTTACTACTAAAATAATAATTATAGTAAAGTTTAAATTTAAACCCAGAATACAGAAAAACGCAGCTGTTGACAGTATTCATGATGTCATCTGTTGTGGTTGTAAAACATTTGGAATATACCGACCAGAGGAAAAATAGGTATGTGAATCTCTCTGTGTGTGTGTGTGTGTGTGTGTGTGTGTGTGTGTGTGTGTGTGTGTGGTGTGTGTGTGTGTGTGCGTGCGTGTGTGTGTATGTGTGTGTGTGTGTGTGTGTGTGTGTGTGTGTGTGTGTGTGTGTGTGTGTGTGTGTGTGGTGTGTGTGTGTGTGTGTGTGTGTGTGTGGTTTGTTTGTGTGTGTGTCCTCTCAGGGGTCCTGTGGCAGTCAGTTCACAGGTCGCAGGAGGATGTGAAGGTCAGGAAGCTCCACTCCAGAGGCCTGTACTACAAAGCCGGATTTTCGCTTAGCGAGCTAACTTCAGGGAAAATTCTGGGTTTACGGTCCTACGACGCTGGTTCTCTTTCTTACCGGGGTAAATCTCCTGCCGCCACTGCGTCAGGCTGTTGTGTCCTTGGGCAACACACTTCACCCGGATTTGCTCCTGTGGGTATTGTCCACAGTACATGTATAATATCAATGTGTACTTGTAAAAGCGCCTCGATGACCTCGAGGCGTGAAGATGGACGGTGTGGTGCAGTTGCGCTGTGCAATGATCATCAGTACAAGGGGTGAAACCCGCCGCTGCTGCGTCTGTAAAGCCGTTGTGTCCCTTGGGAAAGACACTTCACCTGAACTTGCTCCTGTGGGTATTGTCCACAGTACATGACCATTGCCATGTATAAAAAATATGTGTGTAATGTGTATCTGTAAAGCGCTTTGAGCACTGGAAAAGCGCTATAATAAATGCAAGGAATTATTATTATTATTATCTCCATGGTAACTTATGCTGAACGGCTAGCCTAGTCCGGAGCAGGTTAGGTTTCCAGGATAAGAGATCAATCAGTGAAAGCACTGCCTGCTGACCAATCAGAGCTCCGTGTGCGGAGTTTAAAGCTATCAAGTCATATTATAGGAGAAAAAACTGTACAGAAAAACTGCCGTTGCAGGAAAGAACGGCCGGCAAAAAATCAACTGACTGTGTGAAACTTGAACATTGATGGTTTGGAAAGTGACGCTGTACCTTAATAATATAAAGGCTTGTATTTGCGTGCATTTCCTGTTCTGAAGGGGCGCTGTACTGAGAGTGGAGGTGTCCTGAGATTAGCGCCTGCATGGACCTGTCAGCTCCGGAGAGCGCAAAATGCGTATATGAAGCGTTACTTCATGATGCAAGAAATCATACAAGCTTGTAAATGAATGTTGACTTGAGGAGATTCCCATTAGATCACCATGTACCAAGGCTGGTCTCATAAAGGCAAAACAAAACCTGTCTCTTTATTAAACACACATTGTCTTCAGCAGCAGCTTTAAAAGCTTCAACAGGGTGTAGTCATTATAACAATGGTTGCTTTCAGTCAGCCTGGATAGGGCCACACGATGACCGGTGGTCGATGTCAGACCCAAGCTTCTACGAACCGGGGGAGATCGAGTCCATACCATGGGGGAGTTATCAACCAGACAACTGGCCATTGACCTAATGCATACTTTGTATCATGGAACATGCTATAATTATGATTGTAATGAATATTAAACACATTTAAAATCACATTTTAAGCTTCTGAAATGCAATGCATTGGTCTATATCCAAACTAGCTGTTCCCAACCTTTGTTCTTTGTGACTTTTACAACAACCTGTGAATCCTTGTCATGATTCAGATGTCTAGGATTTTGTTAGCATTTCCACTAAAGATATTTCCCTTTTAACACAAGTTCTCACATGGTTTCATTTAAAAAGATAATGTAAAAGGAAATTGGTAATACATCATTTTTTGCAAACTTGTTTTAGAATTGTAGGTACGTTTTACATCTTATACATCTGTGCTAAACAGAATAATAATAATATGGAATCAATATAATTTGAATGAAGCTTTAACCTGTAACAGAGTATATTCACATCGTTGCCCTCCTGATTTTACTAAAATATCTGAATATTCCACCACTGATACGACTAAAGTTTCTTTCCAACATTCATGTGTTGAAAAACCCCAGAACTACAAAATGACAAAGTACAATATGTGGGATTTAAATGTAATCTTTTACATTATAAAGGCATCAATACCACCAGAGATGAGTGATTGATGTCAGGCTGCATGTTGTGGTGCCTCTACTCAGCGTCTCGGTGGTCCATTTTCAGGGCCGAATGCTAAATGTGTCCATTGACAGCGTAATGACATGGACTGAGGCCCGAGCTACTGCAGAGAACACCACATAGACCTACACCAGACCTGGCCAGTGTGAGAAACCTGACAGAGAACCAGCAGATTGTGAGCTGTTACCTGGAGGGGATAAGCATTGGATCGGCCTTTACAGAGACTCCTGGAAGTGGTCCGATGGAAGCAACTCCTCCTTCAAGAACTGGAAAGAAAAATACCTACATAGGTCTCAAAGTTTGTGTGGCTGCAGCTTTCGACAACTCTGGAAAATGGGAGGACTTGGACTGTGGAGTGAGAAACCATTCATTGCTACGGACGAGAGTAACATTCACAGCTACGTCAAAGCAAGTGATGAGTCTGTTGAAAAAGAAGCACCATAAACGTTGTGACTGATAATTTTGTTTGTGTTTTAGCTGTGCCTGTTTCAATGCAAGTGATAAAGGTGAGGGTGGAGAAACCAAACGGTGTGGATCTGAACGACCCCGCTTTTCTGGCTGCGATGTTGGTGGAGGTAAATCATGTTTTCTACTTTGATGTAAAAACATCAATCACAGAAAGGAAATTCACATGACATGAGAACAAGAGACGAAAGAGGTAGGAAACAAATAATATCTATTAAAGAATAATTAATTAACAAAAAAATGTAGTAATGAATTTCAATACGAATGAAATGGACCAATGAACATGAATGAAATTCTATACCAATTATACATTCAATACTTTGGCCACAAATAACAGGACCCAAGCATTTGTAAGAAGACGTGTAAATATGTGCAGAAGTAAAGAGCAGAAACTTAGCCACATGCCACCAAATGCATTAGGAAATGAACGAACTATTCCATAACCTGAGGTAAGCCTTTACACTGGAAGCAATAAGGGGGAAAACTACCATTTCAGATGAACTAAAGATAAATCATCCGTTTTATGGATAATGAGTTTTTGTGTCTCGGGCGAAAAAGAACCTAAGGGCCCTAGTCAAATGTATTTCCAATTGCAGTTCATTTGTACCCCATTCGAGGACCACATTTTATATTTCCATGTGTTGAAATGGAAATGGTCATTAGGAAATATCCAATCGTGGAAAAGGTCCAAAAAAGATATATATTAAGTACAATTTTGGTGTAAT
Source organism: Pseudochaenichthys georgianus (assembly GCF_902827115.2). Classification (NCBI taxonomy): domain Eukaryota; kingdom Metazoa; phylum Chordata; class Actinopteri; order Perciformes; family Channichthyidae; genus Pseudochaenichthys; species Pseudochaenichthys georgianus. Next base: position 1,832,765 of record NC_047507.1, on the reverse strand, counting down.
AAGTCATTACACGGGTAAATCTTGTTCATCACTTTAAAATGGAGTTCTTTCACTTCTGGTAGAACAGGGTTGAACCGAAGCAGGAAAAGACAACAGGTTTTTAATCAATAACATGACACATACAAGGTACACTTCCTGTGATTGATTTAGAGGAAAACGCACCCAGAAAGTATGGAGGAAACTGAAAGTACCCCAGTTTGATGGACTTTCTTCTGCTCGTAAATCCGCTGCACACAGCCGGATGTTTTCTCTGCAGAAGTACCGGTTTAGTTTTCTATCATGTCGTCTGGCGCACAGATGTTTCTCAGGAGAGGCTTTGTATTATTTTAATATGAAACCGTGTGCTGGTCAGGTTGGGTTTGCATAACATGATGACGTATTGTATGGGTGCATTTAATTAAAGATGTGTATCTCATTCTGGATAGATTTGTTTTCAAATGGTATAACGTTTTATTTACTTTGATTATGGGAGACCTATGAGACACATGGAGGAGTCTCCACTGCCCGTCACTCCACCCCCCGGTCAACGCCTTTGAGGATACTCCGTTCACCCTTTCACCCTCGCCCACCCTCCTGGAGATCGTTGAACACATGAAGGAGATATAGAGGGTTGGCACCGATTGCTGTATAGATTTCAAAGACCAAACTAAGGCGATACGCAGGGTTGGCAGCATGTCCTTAACACCCGCTCCTCAACGACGCCCACCAAAATCACCGCAGAGACGCGCACCATATCCCCCGTCTTCATCACCGTGCCTACGTCAACCACCTCCCCCCCCTGGCAGCATGTCCTTTACCCCCGCACCATCTCCCCCGTCTCCATCACCGTGCCTACATCAACCACCTCCCCTCCCTTCAAGAAAGCATCTGCAGTCTCCGAAGCCTGATAAGAATGTGTGTGTACAAAATGCAGCAAACTCTGATATGTGCTGGGTCCAGGCTCAAGGCCGTATGGCACTCTCAACTCTTTCCAGGACATGCCGGGGCCCTGCCTGCCAGTAGCTTTGCCGATATCTGTGTTGATAGGTAATAGATTAAGAGCGGTGAATCATTTTAGACACAGGAAGCGCTCAAAAGTGTGTGTGAGTTTATCTAATTTAGCAGTGATTCCATGTCAGCCACAGCTTGTCACAAAAAACCTGACTGATAGTGTATTTCACAAACTTAAACTAGCTTTATTAAATGTCAGGTCTTTGGCAGGAAAAACATTTGTAATCAATGATTTTATCACTGAGCACAATCTCGATTTTATGTTTTTAACAGAAACTTGGATTGAACAAAATAACAGTGCAGCTGTTCTTATCGAATCAACCCCTCCCAACTTTAGTTTTATGAGTCAGGAAAGAATGCATAAGAGAGGAGGTGGAGTTGCTATTCTGTTCAATGATTCCCTTCAATGCAGGAAGACATCGTATGGAAACTTTGATTCTTTTGAATATGTGGCCCTTCAGCTGAAACGCTCCTCTCGAGCTCTGTTCCTAAATATCTATAGACCACCCAAATACTGTGCAAGCTTTTTTGAGGACTTTACTGAACTGCTGTCTATAGTGTGTATTGACTTTGACCGTCTAGTCATTGTTGGTGATTTTAACATCCATGTTGACAACCCCCAGGACAGAGGGGCTAAAGAACTGTTTTGTGTTCTTGATAACTATGGACTGACTCAGCATGTGACGGAGCCCACGCACAATAAGGGGCACACTGGACTTAATTATCTCAAAGGGTCTGAATATCTCTGAGGTTGTGGTGACTGATGTCTGTCTGACCATTCCTGTGTTTTCTTTGAGAGCTCTATTTCTGTTCACAAACATTTTCAAAAAGAGGTAACCACAAAGCGATATTTAACTGAAAATACTAGGGAAATGTTTACTCAGGCCCTGAAAACTGCGGTCATTAAACCGCTCTTAAAAAAGAATAATCTAGATGCTTCAGTAATGAACAATTACAGGCCCATATCAAACCTCCCATTTATAGGTAAAATCATTGAAAAAGTTGTTTTTCAACAGTTGAGTAATTTCTTGCATTTAAATAACTGTTTCGATGTGTTCCAGTCAGGCTTTCGTCCAAACCACAGCACTGAGACTGCTCTTGTAAAGGTCTTTAATGACATCCACTTAAACACAGACAGTGGCAGAACTTCAGTGTTAGTATTATTAGATCTCAGTGCTGCGTTTGACACTGTTGACCACAGCATATTACTCGACCGACTAGAAAACTGGGTGGGACTTTCGGAAACAGTTTTAAATTGGTTTGAATCCTACTTAAAGGACAGAACCAACTTTGTTTATATAGGTAAATACACATCTGAGTTGACAAATATGACATGTGGGGTACCTCAAGGCTCCATCTTGGGGCCTCTTCTCTTTAACATCTACATGCTACCACTGGCTCAGATAATGAAGAACAACAAAATAAGTTTCCATAGCTATGCGGATGACACACACATTTACGTAACAATTTCACCAGGAGACTATGCTCCAATTCAAACACTGAGTAAGTGCATTGAACAAATCAATGACTGGATGTGTCAGAACTTTCTCCAATTAAACAAAGATAAAACTGAGGTAATGGTTTTTGGAGCCAAGGCAGAACGTTTAAAAGTTAGCGCTGAGCTTCAGTCTGCAATGTTCAAAACAACAGATAAAGCCAGAAATCTAGGTGTAGTCATGGACTCTGACCTGAGTTTCAACAGTCACATTAAAACAGTTACTAAATCAGCCTACTATCACCTAAAGAACATATCTAGGATTGAAAGACTAATGTCACAGCAGGATCTGGAGAAACTTGTCCATGCTTTTATCTTCAGTAGACTGGACTACTGCAATGGTGTCTTCACAGGTCTCACTAAAACATCTATTAGGAAGCTGCAGCTGATTCAGAACGCCGCTGCTCGAGTCCTCACTAACACTAAGAAAGTGGACCACATCACTCCTGTTCTGAAGTCTTTACACTGGCTTCCTGTGTGTCAAAGAATAGATTTCTAAATACTGCTGCTGGTTTATAAAGCACTGAATGGTTTAGTCCCAAAATACATTTCTGACCTCCTGCTAAATTATGAACCATCCAGATCTCTCAGGTCTTCAGGGACTGGTCAGCTTTCTGTCCCCAGAGTCAGAACTAAACCTGGAGAAGCAGCGTTCAGTTATTATGCTCCAGATATCTGGAACAAACTCCCAGAACCTGCAGGTCCGCTGCAACTCTGACTACTTTCAAATCCAGGCTGAAGACTTTTCTTTTTGTCGCTGCTTTTAATTGAACTATTCATATCTTAGACTGCACTGTAACTTTTATCCATGTATTTTTTCTTTTATTGTTTATTTTATTAGCTTTTCTTTTTAATGACTTATTTTAAATGCCTTTTTCTTAATGTCTTTCATTTTTTGTAAAGCACTTTGAATTGCCTTGTGTTGAAAAGTGCTATATAAATAAACTTGCCTTGCCTTGCCTTGCCTTAATGTCCCCAGATTTAGTGCCAAAACACTCACCATGAAGCTTTAATCTGTCATCCTCCGCACTGTTATATCCACGTGTTATACAAATAATTGAGCGTGCGCTCCTATTTACCAACATGCAGATTTCCCCCGTACAATGTTAATGTCATGCCAGAAAACAATATTTCTGTTTGTCAAAAACTGTATAATAACTCATTAAATATAAAATTGGTGTCAAATAGAGCGTTGTTGTTTACGTCCACATCTTGTATACGGGCGTCATGTTCTCGCCAGAATTGATATATCTTATAAACAAGATCAGCGCCACAGTATCACCTCATCCTATATATTTCTAGAGACACCTCTGGATGTATTAAAAAAATGTATAAGCAATGATTTTTGTGAAAGCTTGGTCACTTGGAAAGAGTGAAAGAAGGGGTGTGACTCGACATACATTTGGTTGATCGATAGATATCATTAATAATTATTTACAAAAAGTCAGCGCACATCAAAATAAATTGATCCATTTCATTATAAAATGCATTGAATATATTTAAAATGTTGGCAAATCTTTGTGGTAGCATGTCAGACAAACAGACTCGGCCCAAGCCTCTCAACAAATGTTATTTTATTTCCTAAAGTTACTACTAAAATAATAATTATAGTAAAGTTTAAATTTAAACCCAGAATACAGAAAAACGCAGCTGTTGACAGTATTCATGATGTCATCTGTTGTGGTTGTAAAACATTTGGAATATACCGACCAGAGGAAAATAGGTATGTGAATCTCTCTGTGTGTGTGTGTGTGTGTGTGTGTGTGTGTGTGTGTGTGGTGTGTGTGTGTGTGTGTGTGTGTGCGTGCGTGTGTGTGTATGTGTGTGTGTGTGTGTGTGTGTGTGTGTGTGTGTGTGTGTGTGTGTGTGTGTGTGTGTGTGTGTGTGTGTGTGTGTGTGTGTGTGTGTGTGTGTTTGTGTGTGTGTCCTCTCAGGGGTCCTGTGGCAGTCAGTTCACAGGTCGCAGGAGGATGTGAAGGTCAGGAAGCTCCACTCCAGAGGCCTGTACTACAAAGCCGGATTTTCGCTTAGCGAGCTAACTTCAGGGAAAATTCTGGGTTTACGGTCCTACGACGCTGGTTCTCTTCTTACCGGGGTAAATCTCCTGCCGCCACTGCGTCAGGCTGTTGTGTCCTTGGGCAACACACTTCACCCGGATTTGCTCCTGTGGGTATTGTCCACAGTACATGTATAATATCAATGTGTACTTGTAAAAGCGCCTCGATGACCTCGAGGCGTGAAGATGGACGGTGTGGTGCAGTGCGCTGTGCAATGATCATCAGATCAAGGGGTGAAACCCGCCGCTGCTGCGTCTGTAAAGCCGTTGTGTCCTTGGGAAAGACACTTCACCTGAACTTGCTCCTGTGGGTATTGTCCACAGTACATGACCATTGCATGTATAAAAAATATGTGTGTAATGTGTATCTGTAAAGCGCTTTGAGCACTGGAAAAGCGCTATAATAAATGCAAGGAATTATTATTATTATTATCTCCATGGTAACTTATGCTGAATGGCTAGCCTAGTCCGGAGCAGGTTAGGTTCCAGGATAAGAGATCAACTCAGTGAAAGCACTGCCTGCTGACCAATCAGAGCTCCGTGTGCGGAGTTTAAAGCTATCAAGTCATATTATAGGAGAAAAACTGTACAGAAAAACTGCCGTTGCAGGAAAGACGGCCGGCAAAAATCAACTGACTGTGTGAACTTGAACATTGATGGTTTGGAAAGTGACGCTGTACCTTAATAATATAAAGGCTTGTATTTGCGTGCATTTCCTGTTCTGAAAGTGGCGCTGTACTGAGAGTGGAGGTGTCCTGAGATTAGCGCCTGCATGGACCTGTCAGCTCCGGAGAGCGCAAAATGCGTATATGAAGCGTTACTTCATGAATGCAAGAAATCATACAAGGCTGTAAATGAATGTTGACTTGAGGAGATTCCCATTAGATCACCATGTACCAAGGCTGGTCTCATAAAGGCAAAACAAAACCTGTCTCTTTATTAAACATACACATTTTCTTGAGTAGCAGCTTTAAAAGCTTGAACAGGGCGTAATAATTTATAACAATGTATTGCTTTCAGTCAGCCTGGATAGCGCTGCACGATGACCGGGACACCTGGAAGTGGTCGATGTCAGACCCAAGCTTCTACGAACCGGGGAGATCGAGTTCAGACAATGGGGGAATAATCAACCAGACAACTGGCCATTGACCTAATGCATACTTTGTATCATGGAACATGCTATAATTATGATTGTAATGAATATTAAACACATTTAAAATCACATTTTAAGCTTCTGAAATGCAATGCATTGGTCTATATCCAACTAGCTGTTCCCAACCTTTGTTCTTTGTGACTTTTACAACAACCTGTGAATCCTTGTCATGATTCAGATGTCTAGGATTTGTTAGCATTTCCACTAAAGATATTTCCCTTTTAACACAAGTTCTCACATGGTTTCATTTAAAAGATAATGTAAAAGGAAATTGTAATACATCATTTTTTGCAAACTTGTTTTAGAATTGTAGGTACGTTTTACATCTTATACATCTGTGCTAAACAGAATAATAATAATATGGAATCAATATAATTTGAATGAAGCTTTAACCTGTAACAGAGTATATTCACATCGTTGCCCTCCTGATTTTACTAAAATATCTGAATATTCCACCACTGATACGACTAAAGTTTCTTTCCAACATTCATGTGTTGAAAAACCCCAGAACTACAAAATGACAAAGTACAAATATGTGGGATTTAAATGTAATCTTTTACATTATAAAGGCATCAATACCACCAGAGATGAGTGATTGATGTCAGGCTGCATGTTGTGGTGCCTCTACTCAGCGTCTCGGTGGTCCATTTTCAGGGCCGAATGCTAAATGTGTCCTCATTGACAGCGTAATGACATGGACTGAGGCCCGGAGCTACTGCAGAGAACACCACATAGACCTACACCACACAGACCTGGCCAGTGTGAGAAACCTGACAGAGAACCAGCAGATTGTGGAGCTGTTACCTGGAGGGGATAAGCATTGGATCGGCCTTTACAGAGACTCCTGGAAGTGGTCCGATGGAAGCAACTCCTCCTTTAAGAACTGGAAAGAAAAATAACTACATAGGTCTCAAAGTTTGTGTGGCTGCAGCTTTCGACAACTCTGGAAAATGGGAGGACTTGGACTGTGGAGTGAAGAAACCATTCATTTGCTACGGACGAGAGTAAAATTCACAACTATGTCAAAGCAAGTGAGTCTGTTGAAAAATAAGCAACCATAAATGTTGTGACTCATACATTTTGTTTGTGTTTTTAGCTGTGCCTGTTTCAATGCAAGTGATAAAGGTGAGGGTGGAGAAACCAAACGGTGTGGATCTGAACGACCCCGCTTTTCTGGATGCGATGTTGGTGGAGGTAAATCATGTTTTCTACTTTTATGTAAAAACATCAATCACCAGAAAGGAAATTCACATGACATGAGAACAAGAGACAAAAGAGGTAGGAAACAAATAAATATCTATTAAAGAATAATGAATTAAACGGAAAAAAATGTAGTAACTGAATTTCAATACGAATGAAATGGACCAATGAACATGAATGAAATTCTATACCAATTATACATTCAATACTTTGGCCACAAATAACAGGACCCAAGCATCTTGTAAGAAGACGTGTAAATATGTGCAGAAGTAAATAGCAGAAACTTAGCCACATGCCACCAAATGCATTAGGAAAATGAACGAATACTATTCCATAACCTGAGGTAAGCCTTTACACTGGAAGCAATAAGGGGGAAAACTACCATTTCAGATGAACTAAAGATAAATCATCCGTTTTTATTGGATAATGAGTTTTTGTGTCTCGGGCGAAAAAGAACCTAAGGGCCCAGGGATTGGACGACAACGTCCAACTGGTCTGGAGGAAGCAGCCGGATGGACAAGTCTTCCACAAGGAGGAGGAGGAGGAGGAGGAGGAGGAGGAGGAGGAGGAGGAGGAGGAGGAGGAGGAGGAGGAGGAGGAGGAGGAGGAGGAGTCCTCATGCGACAGAATTCAGCTTGATAGACGACAGAGAATGTAATGCTTTTCCTTGTTACATGGTTATGACTTTAATATGTTTAGGGTTTTTGCTATTGAATGTATTTTCTTGGCCGGTGGGAGATAATAATAAAATGTTTGGCTTTTGTTGACTTTTGATCAAAATTAAATTACCAATACAAAAAAATTATCTTTAATGAAATTTCATACAAAAATGTATTTCTTTATTTGCATCCTAATTATTGTTTTTTTGTCTCATAATATCTTCAAATGAGTTATGTTGAAAACAGTAACAGGCCATGCATTTCACACATAGGCCTTCAGTAGTGTCTACCTGACCTAATCCACCTCCTAATAGCATTATTATGACGTCACGGCTATAGAAGCCATTAATATGATACATTAACGCAGTATAACAGGGCGCTGCGTCACAGACAGGTTTCTGATGTAGCGAGAATGAATGCCATTACTAAAGCAAGAGCACCAACACAATTCAACAAGCCTCCTTTCACTGCTGCGCCGCACATCATCTCGAGCAGAAGCAGCAATATTTACTTGATAAAATGACAAGAACATATCAACAATGTTAAATACAAGTCATTATTGCCAGTACTCACCAATACGTTTGATTATTTGTACCCAAAAACCATCCTCCTTTCTTTCTGTCTGAAGAGTTCAGTTACTGTGTTGTTCAGATTACCCGAGTGTTTCAGGTCCATTAATAAGTGCTGTTCTAACGCCATGGAGGCTGATGCTGGAAGTCGAGTCGGTGCAGTCGTATGAACAGAGTCCTGCGTCTGACACGGCTCAGTTCTCTTTATACATGAACCTTCCTAAGAACAATTCGACCTCAGCCACATCCATCATGGTGCACTTTGTGATGGAGGGTATGTCTTCTTGTTGGGGGAAATTTAGAAGATTTTTGGTTAGAGATGTTTGGGATTTACTGAGTTGATTTACACTCATGTGATTGGCTTAGAATGGAGGAGACATCTGATTGGCTATAGATAGAAAAAATTACAAGTACGAATCGGCTGACCGTCAGGGGAGTCTCAAAAAACCCACACACGAATGCTCAGCGATCCGTGCACAGAAAGCGGTTTATTTAACCGGATTTAAACGGAAAACTAATATGTCCATCCATCCATCTTCTCCCGCTTATCCGTGGTCGGGTCGCGGGGGTAGCAGTTCCAGCAGAGAGCCCCAAACTTTCTTTTCCCTGGCGACATCAACCAGCTCTGACTGGGGGTCCCAAGGCGCTCCCAGGCCAGCGAAGAGATATAATCCCTCCACCTGGTCCTAGGTCTACCCCTTGGTCTCTTCCCAGCTGGACGTGCCTGGAACACCTCCCTAGGGAGGCGCCCAGGTGGCATCCTAACTAGGTGCCCGAACCACCTCAACTGGCTTCTTTCGACGCGAAAAAAAAACTAATATGTGAGGATCAAAAATAAATATGTAAGACTTTTTTCTGTATTTGTATTTTATTTCCATGTATATGAAACGGAACACATTTGTGTGTGCATTGAAAAACACAAGTATGGATCCTTCTGTGTGCATGGGTGTATTATGAGACTGTCCTGAGCCCATAAAACAACATCAAGGACGAACACAAAGAACAGCATGCAGAAAACAGTTTGGTTTTCTGAACCCTCTTTTGCAGAGTCGCTTAGAAAGGTGTGACCTTCCAAAGGTACCGCACAATCTAACCTAATTTATTGAAAGTCTGCAAAAGAAAATGCACATTATTGCATTTTATCACCGCCTGCCATCATGCGATTATTAGGAGTTGTTCTTGTTGATCATAAGGCATCAAAAAACGTGTGTGTGTGTGTGTGTGTGTGTGTGTGTGTGTGTGTGTGTGTGTTTATATGTGTAAATAAACCTATTTCCTGACAGGAAGCATGCACCCACAGGGAGACAGTCCAGGGAGGTTGGTGGCGCACACATAAACACGCACGCACACGCACACGCACACACACACACTCACACACACACACACACACACACACACACACACGCACACACATGGACAACCCCTGTTAAAACACACTTGTAGCATCTCTCCCCAAGTGTGTCATCAGCATCTACTGGTTCTGCACTAAGAGAATGAAAATAAATGTGTTTTTTAAACTTTTTCCCTCTGGAGGGAACACTGGGATTTTAGTCTTTGCAGACCATTTACATGCACTAAAACCTTTATGACACACTACAGGAAAGGGTTGTCTGTTTGTCTGCAGGATTAGAGAGCAAAGCCTTTGCCTTGTTGGAAGGCTGCAGCTTGTGTGTGTGTGTGTGTGTGTGTGTGTGTGTGTGTGTGTGTGTGTGTGTGTGTGTGTGTGTGTGTGTGTGTGTGTGTGTGTGTGTGTGTGTGTGGTGTGTGTGTGTGTGTGTGTGTGTGTCTGTGTGTGTGTGTGTGTGTGTGTGTGTGTGTGTGTGTGTGTGTGTGTGTGTGTGTGTGTGTGTGTGTGTGTGTGTGTGAGTGAGTGTGTGTGTGTGTGTGTGTGTGTGTGTGTGTGTGTGTGTGTGTGTGTGTGTGTGTGTGTGTGTGTGTGTGTGTGTGTGTGTGTGTGAGTGTGTGTGTGTGCGCGCGTGCGTGCGTGCGTGCGTGCGCGCGTGCGTGCGTGCGTGCGTGCGTGCCTGAGGCCTGCCAGGAAGTGCCTGTGTGGAGGATACGACCTCCATACTTTACTGTGGAGCAGTGTGTGTGCACTCTGTGTATCACTGCTGGAAACGTCCTTGTGTTACTTGTATGTTGCTAAGTGCTCTGCAAATAACATAGAACTATTAATGATTTCCTTACGACCTAATGATTATCATGGTGGTTCCTCTACGAGGAACACACATACTGTATACACATGCTTCTTTTCATTTAAGGAATACTTCACCCATAACAATGTGTATGTTTGCACCATTTGTTACCTTGAAATCTAGGAGAATACTTTGCATGTCTTGCTTGCCTCCACGAGGAACGAAGAATCTAGAAAACGGTGAAAAGTGCCTCAAAGTTCTACCTAAGTTCAGGATTGAGTAAATACGCGGAGCTACTTTCCACCACTGACAAATCAAATTAATCTAAAACACAATATCCGAATACTATTTGTTGTTTGGCGTTGTTTAAATACTAGTATAAGGTGTAATGTCTGTCAAGAAAGTAGATTTGTTCACATCATGCAGGCCTCCTTGGTGCAGATTACACTGATGATTAAATATCTGATGTTGTAGTAGTGCTGAGTAAATAAATGTTTTGAAAGAGGTCTTTGACGTTCAGCCTGTTGGAGAGTTTGGTCTGCTTGGGGGCAAAACCTGCCGAGATTTAACACAAATATTTAAACTGGCTGAAGTGATTTATAAGGGATATTTAACGGTAGACACATTAAAGTACTCATCTAATTGATGTTTCACCACTGAAAAGTACTTTGTGTTTATGCAGAGGAATAAGTGATGTGAAATGACATAACTTAGTGAAGTAAATGTACTAACCTACTGAAGATAAAAAGACTAAAAGTAAAGCACTTACAAATAAGCAGCGTGGAAGAAGTACTCTGATACGAGTAAAAGTCCTTCATTTAAAAAGTGCGTAAAAGTATAAAATAATTAGCAGTAAATACATTAAAGTAACAGGAATACTTGTTATGCTGATTAATCAAAAATAAACACTTAAGTTATCAATAAATATATCAGTTCGACATAGAAAATCTCAGTTTCTCCCTGCGTGCTAACATTAGCCGCTAACGTTAGCTCTGCTCGTTTCTCTGATAACTTCGGAACCCGATGTTCTGGAGCTGTTTACCAAGAGCCACAGAGGTCTCATCCTCTCCAAACCAAACAGACCTGCTGAGTTAAACCTATACAAAAAAATAAAATAAAGCCGTTAGCAATCTGTGATTTTTCGTTTGGTGAGCACAGATAGGAGCTGCTGCTACGAGCTGAAGCCTAACGTAAGATCAGCTAGTATCTCTGATAAAATATGATCCAGGAGTTCATGAGGTGTTTACAATGAGTACAAAAGCACTCACGAAAGCAGTGATTCTCAAATGGGGGTACGCGGACCCCTAGGGGTACGTTGGGGTACTGCAGGGGGTACGTGAGATAAAAAAAAAGGTTAATTAAAAAAATACCATGCATGATTACAAAAATAATCTTAGTACAATAAGTTAAATAGAAAACACAATTGTATATGAAATATTCCTAGAACCACCATCATATAAACATGTCACATTTGTGTCTAAAATATGTCGTTATGTTCTTTTTTTTCATGCATAAAGATGAAAATATCTTTAGTTTGTTGTAATTCATGCATGAAGTTGATAAATCACACACTGATGGAAAATCACTATATTGGAATTATTTGTAGGCCTATAGGCTTTTTCTATCAAAAATGTTCGGGGTCGGTCAGGGGGTACTTGGCTGAGAAAATGTTTCAAAGGGGGTACATTACTAAAAAAAGTTTGAGAAGCACGGACCTAAGGTCTCCTCCGCTCCTCTGATATAAACTGGTGCGTCCCTGCACAATAAATTAGCTCAGCTTGTTTCTCTAATAACTTCCGATTAAGTCGTCCAATCATTCCAAATGTTCATCCGGTTTAAAATGTAGAGTTGAAAGCACTAATATTTAAATAGTACACACACACAGACACACACACACACACTGTAGGAGATGTAGATCACATGACCGCCCTGGTGTGTGTGTGTGTGTGTGTGTGTGTGTGTGTGTGTGTGTGTGTGTGTGTGTGTGTGTGTGTGTGTGTGTGTGTGCGTGCGTGTGTGTGTGTGAGTGTGTGTGTGTGTGTGTGTGTGTGTGTGTGTGCATGCGTGCGTGCGTGCGTGCGTGCGTGTGTGTGTGTGTGTGTGTGTGTGTGTGTGTGTGTGTGTGTGTGTGTGTGTGAAATCTAGAACATTAGGGGTAAACTCCTGAACCTCTGTAGCAAGGGATTTATTATATTTTCTACCTCAAATGTTTTTCTAATTTCTAACTTCTTTTTGGAGGAGAGTTTTCCTTCAAGCAATGGGGTAACATCTTACACCTGTAGACAGTGTGTAGTTCCTAGAGATGAACCTGGACTAATTTAGTTGTAAGGGTCAAAATCAAACTCCACATGAACTCCAGTTCATGATGCATTCAGGTGCTCCAATGATGGTCCATTTTCTGAGCTCAAATAGTCGTTCTTCTGCCTTTGTTGTGCTCATGAAGTCGTCATTTGAAAACTATGGACACTATTAAGAAGATGGGTTGAATACAACCTTTACTGTCATCTTCCATGTTTCTATAGGTTGTGAACAAGGCAAGTCGTGTACTACATTGTGTTGGAGTTGTTTCAGATTGTATGGGTTTTTATTACGTTGGAAACTACTTGTTCTTATTAAATTGATACCACCACGCCATGCCTTTGTCCTTAGGGCATGATACAACTTTCCAAAAGCATTCATGAAAATCAGGCTAGTAGTTTTAGCAGACGGACAGACAAATAGAGCTAGAAAAAGACAGATTTCAGACACAAATGACCCACTATAAAGTTCTGCAGCCAGCCTCCCTGCTGTGGTGTTATTTCTATATCACTTTATCTCATTACACAATAACGTATGGTCCAGTTGCGCTTGTTCCTGTTATGATGATCCACCGCCCCCCCCCCCCCCCCCCACCCTGCTGTGAGCGAGGCAGCGTGGAAATATTTCTGCATCGAAGGCTTCAATTAAAGCACGAGTTCAAAGACAGCTTGTATGAGAGGGTTAGTTTAGGATAAGAGGACCAGCAGGATCATGCACAGGTCACAGAAACACCCAGCTGTTTCCTCTGCAGAAAGGTTTGTTACCGATACATGCAAAACCTCAGAAGATGTGTTGAAATGTGAGCAAAAAAAGTCAAATGTACATTATTTTTGGCTGACATTTAAGATGTATTTATCCACAGTACAAAAACACCCATGCATATACAGATACAAACACATGCTTTTTTGGTCGGTTGGGACTTGAACCAACGACCCTTCAGTTCCCAAGCCATGTCCCTACAGACTGAGATGCTACTCGGGTATTGATAGAGAAAGCTACTCATGGAGAGCGATAACCCTCAGTATTAAAGGACAAAAGTGTGGTTTATTTTACACAAATAACAGATTGACATGTGTTTGTGATATTAAAAACACAAACGTATCTTCCATTGTTAAAGAATATACCAAATTACTTAAATAGATGACAAACAATTGTATACATGCAATGAATGCCAGGTATTCCCTATGTAAAAGCCTATCTCTGTAATACATGCATTTAAAAAACGTTCAGTATAAAATCCTCAGTGATTTATTTTTAAGGATAAGTTCAGCTGCTTATTGAGAGGAATCTGTCTCAGTGTAAAGGACAAAAAAGTATGTTTCATGAACCACATTAAAAGATTTACATGTGTTTATCATTTCAAGATCACAAATGCAGCGATTACTGTTCTCAAAGTTAATAAAAACATGCACTAAATACTGAAAATGTGCAAGTCAAATGCAGGGATAACAACATTTTATACATATTAATAGAAGAGAAGAGAATGTAAAATAAAATACTGTACAGTGGAAAAAAATACAAGAATGTGGACTTCAAACAGACGTGTGTAAGTACACTGAACAAAAATATAAACGCAACACTTTTGTTTTTGCTCCCATTTTTCATGAGGTGAACTCAAAGATCTAAAACATGTTCTATATACACAAAATAACCATTTCTCTCAAATATTGTTCACAAATCTGAAAAAATGTGTGATAGTGAGCACTTCTCCTTTGCCGAGATAATCCATCCCACCTCACAGGTGTGGCATATCAAGATGCTGATTAGACAGCATGATTATTGCACAGGTGTGCTTTAGGCTGGCCATAATAAAAGGCCACTCTGAAACGTGCAGTTTTGCTTTATTGGGGGGGTCTGGGGGGGTCCGAAAACCAGGCAGTATCTGGTGTGAGGGGTAGGGGTAGGGTTAGGGGTAGGGTAATGTTGTGAATCGAGTGGCCTGTGTTCGTCGTCCATTACATACGCCTGCCCATACCATAACCCCACCACCACCATGGGCCACTCCATTCACAACATTACCCTAACCCTAACCCTACCCCTAACCCTAATCCTAATCCTACCCCTCACACCAGATACTGCCTGGTTTTCGGACCCCCTCAGACCCCCCCAATAAAGCAAAACTGCACGTTTCAGAGTGGCCTTTTATTGTGGCCAGCCTAAGGCACACCTGTGCAATAATCATGCTGTCTAATCAGCATCTTGATATGCCACACCTGTGAGGTGGGATGGATTATCTCGGCAAAGGAGAAGTGCTCACTATCACACATTCTTTCAGATTTGTGAACAATATTTGAGAGAAATGGTTATTTTGTGAATGTAGAAAATGTTTTAGATCTTTGAGTTCATCTCATGAAAAATGGGAGCAAAAACAAAAGTGTTGCGTTTATATTTTTGTTCAGTGTAGTAGAGGTGGGATCTATTGCTATTTATGTCTCTTTGTGCCAAAATATTAGGGCTTCAACCCGAAGTTCTTTGAGTTAAAGGAGCCTCATTCCCGTTTGTCCCCAGAGTGTGTTTCAGTCCTCCTCCGTGTCCGGCTGTAACGGTCTCTGTGTTAATCGGAAGCATAATAATGGCGCCAGGAGCGACTGAGGGACCGTAAAGGAAATGAAAAAAAAATGCTGAAGGGCTGAGAGAGAGGTGGCATCTCCACTAATGAGAGCACAGTGACGGATGGGAAGTTACTTCTCTCACAGCGAGATTTGATCTGGTACCTTTGGTCAGAATAACACAAATGTGCTTTTCATGGTGAAAATGTTTCCGTCACGCTGCACAGGTTTCAATCAGAATGTATCGATTTTTTTAACCAAATGTGAATGATTGCTTGTTGCTTTTCACTAGCATTATCAAGTTATTCAAAGTTCAGTGAGGTAAGCAGCAGGGGGCGTCAATAACATTACAGAAGAAGAGGGCAACAACGTGACGTTATTAAAAGGGAGCCAACCAAGTTAGAAAGGAAAAATACTTTTAAATAAATATATAGTTCGTGGAAGTTTCACATTTTAGTGTTTGAACTGTTTCCACTCAGCTGTTTGAGTCTGTGCGGCATCTTCTTGAGGACATAATATAATAATATACTGACAAGCCATAACTGTTGCAGGACAATAACAAAATGAATGTCATTGTTATTACGAACTTTTATTTAAGCCTCAAAATCATCGTGCTTTCCCTCATTTGCAATAAGCTAAAAGAAGACAATATTTACTCAAATCCATGCTCACTAAGGTGAAGGAGCTAGTAATTGAAAATAATCTGAATACGAAAAGGATGTTGTTCAAGTCTTTATCTCATCGGTTGTATTGTGTTGCACTGTTGGAGGAGCCTGTGACCTGAGGTTTTCATCGACATAACTACACTGCCTTGAATCTATAGCTGCATAACCATTTAAGTATAATATTCTTAAACTTGTTGCAGATTGATGGTGTGCAAACTGGTGTTTTTTAGCTGCACAGCACTCGATATTCTTCTCGGTAAGTAATTTGAGACCAAAGTCAAATTCAACCTTTCTGAGGATCATGAAAATCTCCTGCATAGAAACGTCAGACTGTCGTTTGACCTGTGGAGCTGCTGCAAATCAGTTTCTCGCCTTTGCAAGAAAAGCATAAATGAAAGATTAAAGGACAACAGATAATAACTGGAGTCCGTTCTCTAAGTATTTAAATGTCTTGTGTCTCAGAGATTTAGCTAAAGCTTTTAAGCGTGGCAGGAAGAGTTAAGCTGGAGTTGCGAAAGAGGCCGAGGGCTTAGCAGTTCCTCTGTCTCAATAAATGGAGGAAAATATAACGTCTCTGGAGCTGAACACTGTTGGTTTTGGCTCCGCAGAGACTCTCCCTGCAGATATGAGCAGAAACTCTGGGAGAGCGAGTAGCTGACAATGCAGCGAGTGTCCCCGGCTGACCACTGGGACCAGAAGATGTTATTTTACCCATGAGTCAAACCATCGCACAGGAGCAGAACGTACAGAGGACGGACACATCGGCTCTAACTCAATCTTAAGATACAGCCAAAACCAACTGCTCATGTCTAAAGGTAGCCTATATAGTATGTAACTTGTGTACTTACTTTATCCAAAACATTGTGAAAATTGTGATTAAGTTACCTATCATAGAGTGGAGCAGGAATGGGTCCTAAAACACTGAAGTGAGTCAGCATTTTATCCCTTCCTGGTTCCCTCGTCTGGTGGTCAATGGTTTTTTGGATGAGTTATTGGTTGTTTGCCTGAAATAAGGTCTGTGGTTAGCACAAGCTGAAAAGATGTTAATGTTTGTTCTTCAACATAAAATATGTCAGTAAATACCCCACTGGCGGATGCTAATAAGTGTCTAAATGAGGCGACTAAGCGCCATCACGCCCAACATTAGCCGCGTTTCGCTTAGCGGCGGTGACGTGAAGTCATGTGACCGTGCTGTAGTACCTTTATAGCCCAGCATTAGCCACCTTTAGCTTAGCGGCGTTGACGTGAAGTCATGTGACCGTGCTGTAGTTCCTTTATAGCCAAACATTAGCCTCCTTTAGCTTAGCGGTGGTGACGTGAAGTCATGTGACCGTGCTGTAGTTCCTTTACAGCCCAACATTAGCCGCCATTAGCTTAGCGGTGGTGACGTGAAGTCATGTTACCGTGCTGTAGTTTCTATACATCCTAACCTTAGCTTTTTACTTAAAAAAACATAAAGTGGTGTTAATATCTTGAGATTATCCTGCTGAAATAAATGTGTAAGTATCATAAATGTTTGTTTGATATTTTCATGTACGTATGGTTTTGTATATATTTATAAATGCGGCTTAGTGGATTGGTATGATGCCAAACCAAGTAGTGTTGTGTTTATAATGCAAAGACAATAAAACATCTGATCTTACCACTGAAAATCAATAGATGGGTCATTTTTATAAAAGTAAATGGGAGATCATGACATTTATTTGCAGGGATTCTCTTGCACTCTCTGGCTTTCCCTGGACCTCTGCTCATATTCCTCTCTATCAATTTACTTTTAAAAGTTTGAATTGTAAAGATTCAAAGTCAATCACTTGGTCAATTTTGTTCAATTATCAACAGTGTGGCGCCCTCTGCTGTCCTAACATTTCACTTTTTTTATATTATAAAGAATATTTTAAACCTGAAGTATTGCATGGAGGCTAGTATGTTGTTTACGTACTCATCTTATTCGCCCCCTCTGTAAAAGTGTCCTTCCAGGCCTGTTTAATAATAAACATAGACTTTACATAATGTCTGTATTTGTTTTAATCTTTTTTGTTCACCAATGCAATTCTCTCTCTGATTTTCATTGTCTGAATATCACCTGAAAATCTGTCTCATGATTGTACAGGATGTAGGAGCCCATTCACCCTGTAGCCTACCAACCTGCAGTGAAGCTGAAATTAAAGGTCTAGTTTGGATGTTTTTAGGGTTTGTCTGAGGTTCTTCTCCACTAGATGCATTTTGGAGAAACAGACCAGCAGGAAGCTACACAGTTCACTACTCTGGCCGTATTTTGGAAAACTTAGGCAAGGCAAGTTTATTTATATAGCACTTTTCAACACAAGGCAATTCAAAGTGCTTTACAAAAATGAAAGACATTAAGAAAATGGCATTTAAAATCAGCCATTAAAAAGAAAAGCTAATAAAATAAACATTAAAAGACTTAGACAACGTGTAGAGCATTTTAAGATATTTTCACTGCTTTACCTTTCAGCCTTTCTGAGGTAAGATGAACTAGCTTTTTCTGTGATTGTTTCACTTTTTGTTTTCACAAATTCCTCGTATGTGTTAACCTACCTGGTAATAAACCTGTTTCTGATTCTGATTATTTTCAAAAGCAGATCCAGGACATTGCAACACATCACTTTCTGTCAATATTACGCAGAAATGAAACACAGGTGTGGCAAAGACGACTTTTTGTTCATTTGCAGAACAAGTTCCAACGGCATGTTGTGTGTAATTTAATTTCTTAAGGTGTGAATCCAAAGTGTATCAGCTACACTGAACAATAAACTGCTGTTACTGGGATGATTAAACAGCTTGTGTCTGTATGCTCATGTGTGTTTGCACTGCAGGGTTTCTTTGCTGTAATTTAAACTGTATTATTACAGATTCTTTTCACGATTTTTTTGACCTTTTAGATCTTAAAGGGCCCATGTCATGCTTTTCTGGTTATCACCCGTCCCCTTGTGTTATGAAGGTTTTTCTGCATGTGAACGGTCTGCAGAGTCACACACCCTCAAAGTACACCCTGTAGCGAGTAAAACTCTAACACAGAAACGACCTGTCTATGCTGCCCCAGAACGCCTCGTTGGACATTTCTCTTTTTCCATTGTTTACTTCTTGGGTATAGTGACGTTACAGTGGCGGAGCTAGGGGGTGGCTACTTGGGGGCTCAAGCCCCGGATGTTTTCTAAAAAGCCCCGGATGTTTCACTTGAAAATGTCTCGGGAGTAATGTGCAGTATCGGAGTCCACCAGAGAGGCAGCCGCTGCGGGACATTAGCCTGCGTACTGCGTAGCCTTCCCTGTCCTGAAGTGATCCTTCATAGTGCATCCAACTCACAGGTTTATCATTGCTTTGAGAAAAAAGATTATTAATTTACCACTTTTAGAAGTGAAGATATAGTCAATTGTTCTGAGAATGTCATTTTCGAGCATGAGACCTGAAAAACAGGCTCGAGGCTCAACTGTCAGAGTAACCGTTGAACATCTTCTTTGGAAATAAACAGTTGTTGATTTTGGAGATGTTCTTGCTGCAGATGGCTGGTAGCCATTTGGCATCATTACTGTAGTGTGTGTGTCTGTGTGTGTGTGTGTGTGTGTGGTGTGTGTGTGTGTGTGTGTGTGTGTGTGTGTGTGTGTGTGTGTGTGTGTGTGTGTGTGTGTGTGTGTGTGTGTGTGTGTGTGTGTGTGTGTGTGTGTGTGTGTGTGTGTGTGTGTGTGTGTGTGTGTGTGTGTGTGTGTGTGTGTGTGTGTGTGTGTGTGTGTGTGTGTGTGTGTGTGTGTGTGTGTGTGGTGTGTGTGTGTGTGTGTTCATTGTTCATTGTTACCACTCTTGAAAAAAATGTTGGAGGAAGTCTTCTTCTTGGGAACTTCATCTTAAAATATGTGAGCAGTGCATGCTGGGAGATTTGCACCTTCCTCATCACGAAGTTACTGGGAATGTAACCAATGCAGTGAAATAATAAAGATCCAAATCACAAAATAACTTCTTAATTTAAGCTAAATCTGGTTTTATTGTGGAGAAAATGCACCGGAAGTGCTGCTGCTGACAAAGTAAGCTGCAGGTGAGTACAGGGGAAACAGTGCAGAGAATATGTGGTTGAATTGTAGTGTTTTCTATAGTACACATCTTCAGTGTTACAGTGCTTTTTGTATGTTGTCAGTCAGTCTGATACGTTTAGTTTTGCAGAATTCACCAAATAAAATGAGGATGGGGCTTTTATTCTGAAGGACTCGAAGCAGGAAGAGTGAGAGATTAGAGGAAGTGATTGGGATGGGCTGGTGTGTGTATGAGGAGTGTGTGTGTGTGTGTGTGAGGAGTGTTAGAGTGTGTGAAGTGTGTGCAGTGTGTGCAGTTTAACCCTCAGAGGACTCCAGCATGATGAAGCAGCTACCTCTTCTTCCTCTTCTTCCTCTTCTTCTTCTCTTCAGTCTCCTGACTGGAAACTCGTCTGCCTGTACAAAGGGTGAGAACACTTACACTCTCATTCACACAACATTACGTCATGTATGTAATTTAATTAAATCTAAAAGGCTGAGAAAAACATGCAGGAGTCTGGAATCAGAATATTATTATGCTGCTTTTTGTTGGTCAAAGGGAAATGTAGAACAATATCTAAAGTAATGCATCATCAGAAGAAAGCCTATAAGGAAAAGGAGTGCCCATTGCAACATAATTATAACCTGATCAATATAATAAATAAGATATCTAAAGGTTGCTTCTTATCAGTCTAAGCCATAATCATCATCTTATTTTAATAGGCCTTTATATTGCTAGTTCTCTCATAAAAACACCATTAAAGGTGGGGTAGGTACATTTAACCGGCTCGAGATACACTTGTTGTTATATTCCATGGAATGCTCTTAACATCCCGATAGCAATGAATATCTGAAGTGCTTTGACTAAAAATCCATAAAAAAATCATCATCTGTGGAAGCCGTGGCGCTGTAAAAAGCACGACCAATCATCTGACCCGGCTAAAGTAACTGGATGGCCTACCTGCCTGTCAGCCTTCCATCTGTGCACAAATGTACCTCGTGCCCTCATTGGTCATGTGCGCGTTCCTATGTGTTGGAGGAGGGGCTCTGTGAAGAAGTGGCAGATTTCTTCCGGCTGTGTATTTTCAAATTCTAGCGCACTCGAGCTGGTTTCTCCAAAATTACTTACCCTTTAAGGGATGTCTTTTATGGATCTTCATAAAATGAATAAAGTATTCAGGTGAGATTCAGTGCTCTTGTCCTCCAATAGGAATCAATGACTTAATAACTTCTGGTAAAATGAGAGAGAGGAAAGAAATCCTACATGATATCAGTAATTATTGCTATGAAGACAGAGGAAGAATAATTCTTCATCACAAAATATAAAACTATTGGGATCAATGTTGAACCTTGCATTCATCCATTGTGTGTGTGTGTGTGTGTGTGTGTGTGTGTGTGTGTGTGTGGTGTGTGTGTGTGTGTGTGTGTGTGTGTGTGTGTGTGTGTGTGTGTGTGTGTGTGTGTGTGTGTGTGTGTGTGTGTGTGTGTGTGTGTGTGTGTGTGTGTGTGTGTGTGTGTGTGTGTGTGTGTGTGTGTGTGTGTGTGTGTGTGTGTGTGTGTGTGTGCAACACGTTCTCACTCCCATCCCGTCACATATTGACGGACGGTCAGGGCCCCTCCCCGTCGCTATATTACGTACAGGGTACCCCTTGCCCGTCAGGCTTCTACGGGCAGGGCGTCCCATAGACCTTCATAGACCACGTGATCAACAACGATGGCCGACCTTCGTGTTATTCTCGGTGGAAAATGCCTATTTTAAGGTTCATTTGGCCATTAAAATGCGTTTTGATGTCATTTCATGAGAGTAATGAGTTTTTATTTCTGATTATTTGTGCAGTACATGTACATGATGTTTAGTTTGCTAGTTATGACGAAGATTACTTCATGAATGTGTACACATGGTTGCCAACGTTTTTTTGGTGGAAATGTGTTTTTTCACAGCAAAGTCACCCTCTGTACTTGGACTTATTGGGAGAATCTAAAGGCAAGAACATCCCAAATATTAATGTAGGTCTTTATTGTAGACCTTTAGTGTTGCCGTCTGTGAGGAAAACACATGGGGCTCAGAGCCTCGTATTTTTAAAATCTTTTTTTCCTTCTAATTTGTTATTCTTTTCAAAATAACACACTGTTATTTACTCACCAATAACACTCAATTATCCTTGCTTTTATTTATTGGTTTAATTCTATAATCTTGGGCTTTTTTGGTGTTCGTCAGGAACTGAATTTCAAAATAAAAATAACCGGAAACAGACGTAGGCATTTCGAGCGATTACCCAAGATCCTCAGCTACGCTGATTGGATGTTTTAGCCGCAAAGCATGCTGGGATTTGGTGTTTATATTATATGAAATCCGGAAAACATTTTTAAAAGAATAAAATAATACTTAATTCCGAGTGCTCTTGCTTTTCTCTTTAAAAGTCATCACATAACGGCATTGTAATACACGGTTCGGCTGCATTACATATTACAGATCTGCCGTAGTTCTTTATTTATAGAGCCCTGATGAGAAGACCTTTGGAAAAACTGAAGAAATGCCGCCGAAACGGAATACTTGACGTGGATCATAAATATATCAACAATTAAAAAATATCTTCAATTTCTCTTCACACAATACGTCTCCTTGCAGTA
This sequence comes from Pseudochaenichthys georgianus, assembly GCF_902827115.2. Taxonomy (NCBI): domain Eukaryota; kingdom Metazoa; phylum Chordata; class Actinopteri; order Perciformes; family Channichthyidae; genus Pseudochaenichthys; species Pseudochaenichthys georgianus. Next base: position 1,810,340 of record NC_047507.1, on the reverse strand, counting down.
TCAACACTGATTCGGCTGACTTTTACATTTGATATAATTCATAGATAGGTTATATTTACACCATAACGGTGCACAGCTGAGAGAAAAGGATATTACTGATTTGAATTTGATTGAATTTTTAATGTAAGAATGTAAATACTGAGTCTGAAAGAGTATAGCAATATGCTGTAAAATTATGTGAAAGCATGAATAAAACTAATAAAAAACATCTTCAGATGTTGTACATACACACTAATAATACAAAGTTATTATGGCTGTGTGTACCTTGTGTGCACCGCCTAGTGGTTAAAGCACGTTATTGAATTATTGTTTTTATGTGTTATATTTGATTAAAAAAATATTAAGAGTACATACTTTCATAGGGGGAAAGTAGAAGGTCTGTGATAGAAATATAGAATATAAAAAATCAAGAAGATACTATAAGTGATCTCTACAATAAAACAGTTTAGTGCAGGATGTACAAAGATATTAATAGGAGGAGGTGCAAAACAGAAAAACGAATTAACCTTTATATTAACATTAAATAACAGATTAAGGTCTTCTTTTAAATAAGAAAAAACGTTGGGGGTATCTATCTACAGATAAATATTAAGCCTGACAAAGTACTTAACGTCTAATATATTGCTTTCCTGCAATGTTAACTATGTTGAAGCACTTATTTTAACTGATATTATACACATTAATTATACTCTTATGTATGTAGATAGAATAAGAAATGTGCATAATATGACAGTTTAATGGTGGAGGTACACACATATTGATAGATGTCTTGTAATGCACTGTTGAGGAACCTGCGACCCAAGTTTTTTATTCATTGCATAACTACACCGTAGTTGTGTATGATATGTCAATAAACCTTTGAAAATCTTGAAAGGGATGTGTAAAATAGCCATAATATACAGTCTTTAATTAACTATTAGTAGAGAATAACGAGTAATTAATATACTTTATTACTCGTTTCCATTAATGTCAATTGCAGATACATGTTTAGTCTTCTCAAGCACCAACTATCAAATATCTCTCCTGATTGTTGGCACTTGACAATCACCTTCCCTGAATTTTACTCAGGTGTAACTAAAGTCTGATTTAAGGGTTGTTTATATTTCACATCATTAATCAGAATCTGCAAAGTAACTCAAATAAGTGCAGTGGAGTAAAAATACCAGGTTAACCTCGGAATTGTAGTGGAGTAGAATTACAAAGTATCAATGAGCTGTCATGTGGGTATATATTAATGCTATATATTGATGCTGCGCATTATGGACACAAGCGATTTTCACCCATTTATTAATTATATGTTTTACATTTGATAACACCAATGTGTTTAATACTGGCAACTTCTAATTGTGGGGAAAACGAAAACGTTCAGTAGAGACGTCCCATAGAACATTTTGCGAAACACAATAGTGTAGTGTGTAGTTCTGGGGGGGCTTTCGATTCCAGTTTTGGATAGTCTGGCGTGGTTTCGTTCCATTTCACACAGCTGTTTGACGCTCTGCGTAACCTTACGGGGACTGTAGTCCTAAACGATAGCTGGGGATTATGGGTAGTGTAGTGTCTTTGGCCATCCTAAACTCAGAAATGTTGACAATCGCAATGATACTCGAAATGGCCCTTATAGGCCTACGTCTGTTTCCAGTTATTTTTATTTTGAAATTCAGTTCCTGACGGACACCAAAACAGCCCGAGATTATGGAATAAAACCAATAAATAAAAGCAAGGATAATTGAGTGTTATTGGTGAGTAAATAACAGTGTGTTATTTTGAAAAGAATAACAAATTAGAAGGAAAAAAAGATTTAAAAAATACGAGGCTCTGAGCCCCATGTATTTTCCTCACAGACGGCAACACTAAAGGTCTACAATAAAGACCTAAATTAATATTTGGGATGTTCTTGCCTTTAGATTCTCCCAATAAGTCCAAGTACAGAGGGTGACTTTGCTGTGAAAAAACACAGTTCCACCAAAAAAACGTTAGCAACCATGTGTACACATTCATGAAGTAATCTTCGTCATAACTAGCAAACTAAACATCATGTACATGTACTGCACAAATAATCAGAAATAAAAACTCATTACTCGCATGAAATGACGTCAAAACGCATTTTAATGGCCAAATGAACCTTAAAATAGGCATTTTCCACCGAGAATAGAACGAAGGTCGGCCATCGTTGTTGATCACGTGGTCTATGAAGGTCTATGGGACGCCCTGCCCGTAGAAGCCTGACGGTCAAGGGGTACCCTGTACGTAATATAGCGACGGGGAGGGGCCCTGACCGTCCGTCAATATGTGACGGGATGGGAGTGAGAACGTGTTGCAGTGTGTGTGTGTGTGTGTGTGTGTGGTGTGTGTGTGTGTGTGTGTGTGTGTGTGTGTGTGTGTGTGTGTGTGTGTGTGTGTGTGTGTGTGTGTGTGTGTGTGTGTGTGTGTGTGTGTGGTGTGTGTGTGTGTGTGTGTGTGTGTGTGTGTGTGTGTGTGTGTGTGTGTGTGTGTGTGTGTGTGTGTGTGTGTGTGTGTGTGAACACACTGAGTAACACATGTCTCTATCTTCCAGCTGTCAGCAAAGTGATCTCCGCCGAAGGGACAGATGTTATTTTACCCTGCTCCCCCAGCATCAGAGTAAACCTCCAAAACAAGCTGTTTGACTGGAAGAAGGTCGGTCAGGGAGCAACTCAGCACGAAGTCTTCATGTGGGACTCTGCTGATCATTATGACCGTCACTCAGGTCAGAGTGAGCAGTTTAAAGGACGAGTCTCTCACTTTCAAAATGAACTGCAGCACGGAAACGCCTCCATCGTCATCAGAGAGACGAAGGTGATCGACAGTGGAAGTTACAGCTGCTTTTTTCCACGTCAGCCGAGTGAAAAATTCTGCATTGAGCTCGTTGTTGGTGAGTATTCTCATAACACAGAAAATAAGCCTTCTCATATACAGAAACTAATCTCATGCACAAGTCTCACAGCATTCATTCTCCTGTGAGACAATGTCCATCTGCTCTGTCCCTGTTAGATAAACACACTGTTGGATTACCATCAGCCATATCAGTGAAACATGTTCTCATGTTTCTGTCCAGCAGACCCTGTTTCTGTAAGGACTCACACACCTGCTAAATCTGAGATGGTGCTTCTTTTCAAGATTAAGATATATATTTGTTGTATAACGCGTTTCTGAGGACAGCTGATAATATCACACAATAATTCTAACACACTCCTGTTTTTTTGCCTTTCAGATCCCATCTTAACCTCTTGAGGCTTACCACAGTTGTGTACATGTGTGCCTCTTCATATGCTCCAATTTGAACCTCTTATTATTTCCAAGGTCACGAGGTACTGAAATATATCCATGGCCTCATTGTTAATGAATCTCCAAGCTTTCATGCAGTGTGTTCGTCCTCCTTGTAGCACTAACACAGGTATCGTGCTGTAGGACTTCATGGGAAAACTAAGACATTATTTGTTATTCTCCTTTTATTTCGTATTTTAAATACAATAAATCATTCATATTAAGAGCCATCAGGCTGATATTCACAGGATATCTACCTTAACTTCTCTTTAATGTCTGTACACAGTTTGAAGTTGATTGACAGGAGTGGCTTTGAGATATTTTAGAAAGTGCAGTACAGATCACCTCCAGCAGAGGACTCTATAGCTCTGTTAAACTTATTTAAAGTTACCAAACAATAATAACAAATATATTTTTAACTATGAAAAAAGGAACCTAAGTGTTAGATCTAACCTTAAATTCATGTTGTTAACATTTTAATAAATATTGACCTATTTATAATAATTAAATCCTGCCTCCATGAACATATAAGTAACGTTTCTCTGTTATCTGCGTCTCCTGCTGCCACAGACAGTCCAGCTTCCTTCACTTCCATATATGGTCAAGCAGGTAATTTAATTGGCTCCAAGCTCACCGTGTTTTCAGAATGCTGGCTTACCATTGGATGAAAGTAGCTGTCAATAAGAAACACATTGCGCGCACGTCAAGGAGCTCACCTGTGATTGGCTGATTGAGTTAAAGGGCTGTTAATGACGTCACTTTAGTTCGTAGAAAGATGCCGATTGGCTCATGTTGTTCGGGGGCGTTAACTGATTTCAGAGATACCGAACATCGTTGGTTAAATACTTTGTCAATACTTTAAATTGACAGAAGAAAAGTTGTTTTGAAAGTTTGACGAGCGGAGCTAAAACTAAACGAGGGAGACAAATTACTTTTATTTACCATATTCTTGACTGCCGCTTACACTGAAACAAGGTACATTTAATCAGTTGACTTTTCTTCTTTAAAACGAGACCGCTTTTGTCTATACATGTGCGTTGTTGGAGCTTTAAACACATTTGAACCACGACTAGATTGAATAGCCGGTAAGTAGCTAACGGTGTACTGCCGTAAAGTAAAACGCGACCGTTTAACTGTCCTTAACTCTGTAATTACGCAGTTAAATTCGTTGAAAAGATGAACATTTTAGCTTTCAAACAAGGTGTCATTTGTTTGTTATAACGTCTAAAGTCATATGACATTATCTAGTTTATTTATTTATTCTTTTTTACACGTACATCTCGGGTCGTCTGCAACCTCCGCGCTTTATAACGTTAACTGTCAGAACCATCCCAGGTGAGTCTGGATTTTTACGACATCGCTCTCTACCTCTAAGCTCTGATATTCAAAATCACTTTACTCCTCCCTGTGTTGGCAAATGGACATTATTCCTCTGTGTTTAAAGCACCTGTAGGTTTTATGTGTTTTAATGTTTACACTATTTATGTGAGGGCTGTTTACTACTGTCATAATATTGTTGTAGTCATTTTATATAAATCAGCCTCAATACCTATGTATAATTATTGTTAGGGATCAATGTTGGTAATTTAAGAAAGATACATTAATAATGTCATGGGTCTCAAAGACGGGTCACACAAAAATGAAGCAAAAAATAATGATTATCTAAAAGTCTTCAGAGTCATCATACAAGTCACCGAAAGTTATTTTAATGAAGATAAGGTACCAAATGTTAAAATTACAATAGTTTGAAATATGTTCAGCCTATTCTAAACAAAGCTCATGTGTGTTGTGATGGGTTGTTGCACATTTCAACCTTTCCATCTGAAATACACGGATACACCATCAGAGGGGATGCACACAAATAATGTTAGTATTTCTAAATCTCTAATGCTCTTTACAAGTTATGGTTTATGCTGTGTTCGCAGGTGCATCTCCAGAACCCTACGTTACAATTCTTGATCAAACAAAGGACTGGTCTCTGCTTCAGTGTTTGGTCCGAGGATCTTTTCCAGCACCTAAAGTGGAGTGGAGGGACAGTTCTGGAAACATCCTTTCTGCTGAGGAGCCTCAGGTCTCTAAAACAGGAGACCGCTACAGCGTGGCCCTCAACACTACTGTCACCAAGACAGACCGTTACCAGTGTGTAGCTACACAGGAGGAGATCAAGCATCAGAGTAGACCTGCACACATCTACGTGCTTCTAAATGGTGAGATATCATTGAAATTGCTTATGTGTTATTTGTTTGTGTAAACATGTTTAATGTGTGTCATACTAAACTAATGAAATACACTTTTAGGAGCATGTACATTAACTCTGAATATACACTAATAGGGTATGTGCTGTACGATGTGCAGTACTCTGATGGTTAGCTTCACGCTTGTTGCTCCAGTGTTTCAGATCGATTGGTCACTGAAAGTGGAGCTTAGCACCTTTACTCCTGAAGGATGCTCATTTCCTGAAAATCACTAATATCTCAAATGTACAGATGTGTTTCTGATTCTGATCATATGTAATACTAGTAATGACTGACTGAGCCACTGAGTCCCTTATTCACAGATGAATAAACTCTATAGGCTTCATAAACTAAACTTCATGTTGTACAGGTGAACCTCATAAAGTGACCACTGAATGCATCACTGACTGAACTCTGATCACACAACGGGAGCTCGTGCTTTTTAAACCCTATCTGTGTAAAACGTTCGTGTATTCAGAGTCAGAGTCTAATCACAAGCTCTGGATCCAAGCAATGAGTTAATAAACGACCTGCAGGTTCCTCGGAGGTAAACACTGAATCAGGAGAAATGTGGAATCGCAACCCCTGACTATATTTTGGGAATTCCTTTCTAATGAATATAGTTTTATTCCAAGGAGAAGCTACTGTGGTTTCCCCTCAGGCTTCATATTTAAATGCATGTCTGGAGGTCTAACAAAGCAGACTGGAAACAAGTGGATTCAGAGGACGTTTAATGCAGGAAACCCAAAGTCCTCAACATTCCCATCAGATGTAAAACTCACAGTACGTTCCATAATGTCCAGGTGTGTGTTCCAGTGTGCGCTGAGAGTAACTGCCTCTGCTCTCAGAGGGGATTCATGCAGACTGAGAAGTACATGATCACCTCAACCTGGAATATCAGACAGACGTATATGACTTATCAACTCAGCGGTCTGACATGGAGGAAGGTGAACACAATGTCTACCTGCCATACACAACATGTTTCATCTCATGGTAAACAGTTATAACATAATACATGTAAAAAGTGAAAGAACGTCTTCTCTGTAAATGTGCTTCTGTCCTGAGTCAGAATAATGTTTGCAGATTTCCTAAAGCTCTAATCTTTAACAGAGTATATGAACATAAGTCATGTGTTAATGTGTTAAAGGTGGGGTAGGTAAGTTTGAGAAACCGGCTCGAGATCGCTAGAATTTGAAAATACACAACCGGAGAAAATCTGCCACTTCCTCACAGAGCCCCTCCTCCAACACACACGAACGCGCACATGACCAATGAGGGCACGAGATCAGTTTGTGCCCCGATGGAAGGCTGACAGGCAGGTAGGCCATCCAGTCAATAGATTTGATGGCCTGCCTGATTGGTTGTACTTTTTACAGTATTACGGCTTCTACAGATGACATTTTTTAATGGATTTGTTGTCAAAGCACTTCAGATATTCATTGCTATCGGGATGTTGAGAGCATTCCATGGAATATAACAAAAAGTGTATCTCGAGCCGGTTTCTCAAACTTACCTACCCCACCTTTAATGTGTACTAGGTAGTTTGTATGATTCCTATCTCCTGAAGACCTGCAGGATGGAGTCAGAACAAACGTCCTTACAGGGACATTAACGTTTATCGTATCTTAAATCTGCGTTCATGAAACACGGTAAACAGCTCTGTGCTGACTTTGTGTTTCTGTTGTTGAGCGCTGCGATCAAACTTTAAATTATTTCAGCTTTGACCTTGTTTAACGCTGACCCTTCAATGCTCATCCAATCAGAACAGCTGTGCTAAGAGGCACAAGCTATCAGAGGAGGAACCTCAGAAACTGGACTGAACTGTTTTCACTAAAAGGCTCTGCGAACAACCTGCAATTAGAAAAGAGCAAATCATGTGAATGCAGATTAATAGTTACCAAAGTTTAAGAAGAATTGTTTGAAATGTCAGATGATGATGGGATGGGAAACTGAGTCTTTTATTGTCAGGACTTCTTCTTGATTTAATCTTAAACACGATCTAACAACCATTTCCAAGAAAAGAGACGAGCAAACAGCATCTAAATCTTTCATTTATAAAGCTGAATATCATCTGTTTCTTTGATGTTCCCAGGTGCAGCTTCAAAACCCTCGGTCACAATTCTTGAAGAAACAAAGGACCGGGCGCTGCTTCAGTGTGAGGTTAATGGCGCTTTCCCTAAGCCTCTCCTCCAGTGGACGGACAGTTCTGGAAACATCATCCATGCTGCAGAGCCTCAGGTCTCAGAGAGAGGAGGCAGCTACGACGTGATCCTCCAGACTACTGTCACCAAGACAGACAACTACAGCTGTGTGGCTTCACAGGAGGAGATCAAGAGTAAACCTGCACACATCTACGTGCATCTCAGTGGTGAGATTCTCCCTACATTATTCTCTCTTTGTGATTTAATATGTTTTAAATGTGTCTTCAGTCTGAACACAGAGTGAAGTTCCTCCCAGCTCCAGACGTTGTGATGAAGACCTCTGCAGGAGTTAACATGGTTTCAATCTGAGTGGAAAGTTTGATCTGAAACTCTGATCCTCCTCTTCATGAAGAGATGAGAGGAAGGCTGAGATACTGAACACACACACACACACACACACACACACACACACACACACACACACACACCCCTCCAACAGCTCCACTCTCAGATGAAATGGAGACAAACAGGAACTCTGAGTTCAGTCTGAATTCAGCTTTCTTAGAAACATGTTAGTCACTGATCACTGAGACGTTCTGCTGAGAGGAAACATGTTAGTCACTGATCTCTGAGACGTTCTGCTGAGAGGAAACATGTTAGTCACTGATCACTGAGACGTTCTGCTGAGAGGAAACATGTTAGTCATTGATCTCTGAGACGTTCTGCAGCTGAGAGGAAACATGTTAGTCACTGATCACTGAGACGTTCTGCTCAGAGGAAACATGTTAGTCACTGATCACTGAGACGTTCTGCTCAGAGGAAACATGTTAGTCACTGATCACTGAGACGTTCTGCAGCTCAGAGGAAACATGTTAGTCACTGATCACTGAGACGTTCTGCTCAGAGGAAACATGTTAGTCACTGATCACTGAGACGTTCTGCTGAGAGGAAACATGTTAGTCACTGATCACTGAGACGTTCTGCTGCTCAGAGGAAACATGTTAGTCACTGATCACTGAGACGTTCTGCTGCTCAGAGGAAACATGTTAGTCACTGATCACTGAGACGTTCTGCTGAGAGGAAACATGTTAGTCACTGATCACTGAGACGTTCTGCTGAGAGGAAACATGTTAGTCACTGATCACTGAGACGTTCTGCTCAGAGGAAACATGTTAGTCACTGATCACTGAGACGTTCTGCTCAGAGGAAACATGTTAGTCACTGATCACTGAGACGTTCTGCAGCTCAGAGGAAACATGTTAGTCACTGATCACTGAGACGTTCAGCTGAGAGGAAACATGTTAGTCACTGATCTCTGAGACGTTCTGCTCAGAGGAAACATGTTAGTCACTGATCACTGAGACGTTCTGCTGAGAGGAAACATGTTAGTCACTGATCACTGAGACGTTCTGCAGCTCAGAGGAAACATGTTAGTCACTGATCACTGAGACGTTCTGCAGCTCAGAGGAAACATGTCAGTCAGGAGTCAGATCCAACTCCACCAGGATCTCATCAGGCTCTCACCAGCTATCAGGCTCAGATGGTTGGAGGAAACATTACCAATAAATGATGTGTACTTTGTTTCCAGTGTTCCCTCTCTTATTGTTCCCACTCACTCTGACATGCTTTCTTTTGTGTTTTAGGAGAAGAACCAGAGAGGAGCTCAGTTTAGTCCTGATTTTAACTAATCTAATATTTAACTTTAAGCTCACAAAACTATAACTGTGTTAGACTGTATTCTTTGTGAATGTGTGTAGAGCCCTGAGTCTTCCCCTCAGTGTGTCCTCGTGTCCTCAGAGCAGAACCTGTACATGTTCTATAGAGTTTTATGAATGAGTGAAAGCAGCCGTGTCAAACTCAAGTTCATCTCGGGCCACATCAGCGTTATGGTTGCACTCAAAGGGCCGGTTGTAACTTTAAGACTATATAAAAATACTTATATAAATATGTATTATATTATATGTATTATATTACATTATTGCCTCTGCATTGGATTATTATGGGATAGAGTAATAACTTCATAATTAACTACGTCTGAAAGCAGAAGTCTAGGCAGGGCAATAATTGGAAGTCTCTTCAGTGAGAATGTCACAAAATGATTTTTTATTTTTAAAGCCAAATTCTGTGCAAAATTCATATTTGAGATGCATTGTGGGACATGTAGTTTATGGGCCACGTGCTTCTGTAAATCGGCCTGTGACCGTATAATAAACGTATTATATTCTTCCAGAGCTCTTGTGGGGCCACAGAAAATGAAGTCGCGGGCTGGATTTGGCCCCCGGGCCTTGAGTTTGACACCCCTGAGTGAAAGTGTGCTTGTGTTTGGAGGCTCTGCTGCATAAACCCAGAGTGAGTTCCCCTCTGTGGAAACATCAGGATGTGAATCTGCTCTTCCCTGAGCTGCAGCCAGGGAGGAGGAGGTTCTGAGGTTCAGGAGGAGCAGCAGAGCCTCTGTGGAAACTCTCTAAGTACACTTTAGTCATGAGAGAATAAACTAGCATCACATGTTCTGAGATGATCCCATGTCTGAATGTGTCAGATCAGAGGGACTTCGTCTCTCAGATAGATGCAGTCAGACACTGAATCTATTGCCCTCTGACGTGTAAAGGGTTCAAGTGCTTTATCGTCATATTCACAACAGCTACAGCGTAGTTTTGTAGTGATGATCGGTCTACCTACAGTGCCCCGTACAACATACTTACTACATGCAAAGAATTAAAATGGTGTCAAAAGCAACATTTTGTAAATGATGTTTACATGTAATATATAGTTAGAAGAGATAGAAATAGGATGTAAACAGATGTATGTGTTGTAAACATCAGTAAGTAAATGCACGCCACAGAGCTCAGGAGTTTCACAGCCTTCTGTCCGGAGGCTTCTGTCCAGAGTTTAAAGGAGCAGCTCAGCTTTAGTTGTTCAGACCGTGAGCCTCGATCTAATGTGAACTCTATCCACTCACTTTCTGATTTACTTTTTGTCTTCAGATTCAGGGTCCCCCATTGGATGGATTGTTCTCTCTGCAGTTCTCGGCATTATGTTAGTTGTTGCTGGTGTCGTTGTTTACATCAAACTAAATCGTCTTAACAGTGAGTTTGAATCAAGTTTTGTTTCAACATATCCAACAGATTCTTTGTATTTCTTTATGTTGAATCTTGTCAGTAGTTTTATTTTCTCCATCATGAAGTATTCTGCTGGATGCAGTCAGGTGGGATCTTCCTGAATATCGTTGTGTTTTCCTTTCTGCAGATGAGATGGAGAAGCTTAAAAAGACTGAAGAGCGGTCAAACCCGCCTCCTGCAGATTCTGCAGCAGGTCCAATGATTCCAGATCATACCGTAGCATGAAGGTAACCAGCCTCACCTGTGCTGAAGAGTGTGTCACACCGTACTGCGGGACATGTGAGGACGTTTTCTCTGCTCCTGGTTTATTTCAGAGCTGGGTTTAGGTTCTGATGAGTTTGAGGTTAACAGGAGGACTTGGTTCATTCTTTAAAGAGAACATTAAATGAAGAGTTTGTGTTGAACTCTGATATTTGGAGTTCTGCTTTAACAAAGAAACCCTCAACAATTGTGTATTTAATTATTGTTTTGCACCTTACCTTTGCCCTTCAACGTGAATTGATTAATTATAGTTCACACAGGCTTTTCATTATACCGTGTTTTAATGAATAGGATGAAGCTCAAAGGAAACTGATGGAAATGTTGAGATGGCAAAGCAGGATTTCAGTAATAATAAAAGTAAATAAATTGGACCAAGTTAAAAAGGGAAATTTGATTACAGTCATTTCATTTATAAAAATGCTTTTTAACGGATGAACTGAGAAGAGAGAATTTAGTAATAGTTTGTGTTAAATGTTGATATTTTGTGTCTACTTAGAAATAAACACACTTGAAATGCCTTGACCTCCTTGAACCTTCACTGTGTTGCACTTAATTGTTGCACGTCCAACATGAAGCTACAGGGAAACTGATGGACATGTGAGAAATGATGAGATCGAAAAGCTGGATATTAGTAATAAAAAACAAATAATCAAATGTACAACAATTGAAATGGACCATGTCATGAAGAGGATTAAGTAATTTAAGGGTGGGGTAGGTAAGTTTGAGAAACCGGCTCGAGATACACTTTTTGTTATATTCCATGGAATGCTCTCAACGTCCCGATAGCAATGAATATCTGAAGAGCTTTGACAACAAATCCATAAAAAACATCATCTGTGGAAGCCGTGGCGCTGTAAAAAGCACGACCAATCATCTGAGCCGGCTAAAGTAACTGGATGGCCTACCTGCCTGTCAGCCTTCCATCGGGGCACACACTTACCTCGTGCCCTCATTGGTCATGTGCGCGTTAGTGTGTGTTGGGGGAGGGGCTCTGTCAGGAAGTAGCAGGTTTCTTCCGGCTGTGTATTTTCAAATTCTAGCGATCTCGAGCCGGTTTCTCCAAAATTACCTACCCCACCTTTAATGTCATTAATATAATCTAAAAATGAAAAACCTTCAGTAAATTATTGTTTATTAATTGCATAAAATCATGTAATCCTGTATCGAGCAACTTTATGCTTCTGATCCTCAGCTGTGAAACACCTGCATGCTGTCAGTTAGTCCTCAGCTTCTGTCCTTCAGAGAGTGAACAGATGAATGAGGACATTTTAACAGCTCCATAGTTGTAGTCCTTTAACAGCTCCATAGTTGTAGTCCTTTAACAGCTCCATAGTTGTAGTCCTTTAACAGCTCCATACTTGTAGTCCTCTAACAGCTCCATACTTGTAGTCCTCTAACAGCTCCATAGTTGTAGTCCTTTATCAGTTCCATAGTTGTAGTCCTCTAACAGCTCCATAGTTGTAGTCCTTTAACAGCTCCATAGTTGTAGTCCTTTAACAGCTCCATAGTTGTAGTCCTTTAACAGCTCCATAGTTGTAGTCCTTTAACAGCTCCATACTTGTAGTCCTCCTAACAGCTCCATACTTGTAGTCCTCTAACAGCTCCATAGTTGTAGTCCTTTGACAGCTCCATAGTTGTAGTCCTCTAACAGCTCCATAGTTGTAGTCCTTTAACAGATGCTCTCCTGCTGCTTGTAGTTCTTAAAGGATGTAGAGACGGCATGAACAGAAACTCTCTCTGATCTGAAGCTGCTGCCTCGCTGTAAAGAAATGTACTCTGAAGCTGGAATATAATGTGACTTCTTTTATATTTTTGTATTTTACATAGTTTGTTACGAACTTGTTGTTTGTGATGTTGTTAAAGTGCTAATCCAAAGTATATCATCTGAATGATGACCTGCTGTTGCTGTGAGGCTTGAACTGTTTTTATCTGAAAGCTCCTTTATGATGTTCTCTGATGCTCTGCAGGGTTTCTATGCTGTCATTTAAACTGTACCATTTATATCCAAATGTTTGAATAAAACATGAAACAAGCCAATCTGTGAGTTGGGACTGATATTTAATTATATATTCTCATATTTGTTGCATAAATGCACTTTAATGAACGTTTTTATACTCGTTTTACTTATCATTTGTGAGCATTTTACGACTTTATTAAATAAGTTGGTAGAGAGACCAAACACTTGAAGAGGTGATAAAACAGATACAGCATAATAAATAATAATAAAGGGTATTTGTATTTATATAGCACTTAAGATACAAGAGACTAAGCTCAAAGAGCTCACAGAAACACATTAAAACAAATAATGAATACAGTTGTAAGAAAGATGATGAATGTGTAGACTCAGTGAAAGTAGATAGTACATAATACATTAAGAGAGATATCATTGAGAATTACTCAAACTAAAAAGTGACATTATTTATTAGGCATTCGTTTTTATGATTCAGCTTTTCCCCTCACATGACTTCACTTATTTGTTTTACAACAGTTTAAGATATATTAGTACAGGGTTTTATCCTGATTTCACATTAACATCAGTACACTTTGTAAATGTAGTGTACATGTTTCTTTATGTTATCAGCGGTAGATTGGCTGCTCCTCTGTTACTCTGTTCTTATTCAACAGGCTGAAGTCACCGTAAGGAAGGAGTTAGAACCAGTTTTAATCTTCCTTATTTACTTAGAGCGCCACGTCGCCACTGAGGGACCCCCAGTCTACGCCAGGGCTCAGCGGTTGAACCCTTCCAAACTTGTTGTAGCAAAGGCGGAGTTCTCAACCATGGAACGCCTGGGTATCATCCGCCGGTCTGACAGTCCTTGGGCGTCTCCTCTGCACATCGTCCCCAAGCCTAATGGTGGTTGGCGCCCGTGTGGGGACTACCGCCGCCTCAATGACACCACGACACACGACCGCTACCCGGTGCCGCACATTCAGGACTTTTAGGCGCACCTGGCGGGAAGGCTCATGTTTTCTAAGGTGGACCTGGTGCGGGAATACCACCAGGTGCCCATGCATCCCCAGGGCCCAGGAGTTCAACACTTTTAATCCCCATCTGGTCGGATCAGATTTGGATTTTGGGGAGTTCAAAACCAAAAAACAGGATTAGGATCACTTTGATATCCGATCAGATCAGGAAATCCAATCCAAGCTTTAATCTGGATCAAATCTTCAAAACGGGTAGTTCAAACCGACAACACAGGATTGGGATCAGTTTGATCCCAAAAAACTGGATTATCCTGATCCCACCAGAGGGGTGGATTTCCAGTGGATTACCAGAGCAACATGTACTGTACCATTATTTTAAAATATGTTTCAATTTAAATTAGATGGCAAAGTTTGTTAACTGAAATAATACACAATTTTTAGCCTTCATGGGAAATACCATGTATTTTTTCCATTTTTGCTCACGTTTGTGCTGGCCTATTTTGTTTTCAACCAAATGTCGATGACATAAATGTTTATGCTCATAAAAGTATCACAGCAAAGATTATCAATCACAAATGTAATTTAGATTAAAGTAAAAATATCTTCAACAAAAAAAAAGTCCATCATCTGTCATCACCTTTCAAATAAAAAAATATAATTAGACATTAAAGATGTCTCTGCAATGTGGTCTCTTGTCTTCCTTGTAGTAGCTTTCATATCCACTAGATGGCGCTCGGTAGGATTAAAGCACTGATATTCAGGATCGTGTAGTCTGGATCAGGGTGATCCTATCCTGAATTGCTTTGAACTCCAGGGACAACATTTGGCCGACTTGTCTGATCCAGGATCACAAAAAATGGGATTTCAAAATCTGATCGGATCTGATTGAGATTAAAAGTTTTGAACTCCTGGGCCCTGGACATTCCCAAAACGGCGGAGATAATGCCATTTGGGTTTTTTGAGTTCCTGCGGATGCCTTTTGGGCTCAAGAACGCCGCTCAAACATTCCAGCGCCTGATGGATTTGGTGCTGCAGGACTTACCGTTTGTGTTCGTCTACCTGGACGACATACTCGTCGCCAGCACTTCTGAGGAGGAACACCTGTCCCACCCCCGGGCACTTTTCACGAGGCTCTGCCAACACGGGTTGATATCAACCCTGCAAAGTGTCTGTTCGGGCTGTCTGACATTGACTTCCTTGGGCACCGCGTCAGCAAGGGCGGGACAGCACCCCTGTCGGCGAAGGTTGATGCTGTCGCAGCGTTTCCTCGCCCGCACACGGCCCGGTCGCTCCGTGAGTTCCTAGGGATGGTGATCTTCTACCACCGTTTCATCGCCCGGGCCGCCCACATTATAGGGCCGCTGTATGAGGCCGCTGTATGAGGCATTGAAAGGTAAGGCCCCCATCCAGGAGATCGACTGGACAGCGGAGGCAGAGGTTGCCTTGAAGGAGGTCAAGACCGCGCTGGCTCAGGCTGTTGGCGCTTCCGTCACCCACGGCCCCCATCTCCATTACCATAGACGCATCAGACTATGCCGTCGGTGCGGTGCATGAGCAGTGGGTGGAGGGCGACTGGCAATCACTCACCTTTTCCATCCGCCAGCTGACGCCCAGGGAACGCAGGTACAGCGCTTTTGACCGGGAGGTCTCAGGCTGGCCGTTTGGCACTTCCGATTTTTGCTGGAAGACTGTGAATTTACGGTGTTCGTTGACCACAAGCTGCTCACGTTTCGCCATGTCCAAGGTGGCGGAGCCTTGGTCTCCTCGCTAGCAATGACAGCTTTCGTACATCTCGGAGTTCACCACGGACATCCAGCACGTGGCTGGCAAGTCAAACCTGGTCACAGATTGCCTCTCCAGGGTCGTCATCGGGGCCATCCAGTTAGGCCTCGACTATACCCGCATGGCAGCGGACCAGGTCACAGACCCCAGCGTCCAGGCCCTGAAGGGGGCTGACGTGGGGCTGCGCCTGGAGGATGTGGTTTTCGGTGATGCGGGCGTTACTCTCCTGTGTGATTTCTCCACGGGCCAGCCGTGTCCAGTCGCTCCCAGCAGCTGGAGGCGCTCCATGTTCGAGGCGGTGCACAACCTGTCTCACCACGGCGGGAAACCTTCGGTGTGGATGGTGGCCCGCGAAGTTCGTCTGGCGGGGGCTGCAGCATCTGATATTTAAGAAGTGTGTTACATTTGAAATGGCAGAAAGTCTTGTTGCAATTTCCAGATATTAAAAGAGGTCCCTTGAGTTTCTCTGGTAATTATCAATAATAGCAGTTAAGTGAATACTGTTCAAACAATACTTGTGTTTGTGTTTTATATTGATTTCTCTGTTTTATCCTTTCATAAAGGTGAGGACTAAAATGGCTATACACAAGGGCTGTTTAGAGTAAACAGGGTTGTATTGCCCTGTGGGGGAGGTGTAGGCATGCATGACAGGGTGCTAGGTGGGGGAAGAGTATATTCTGCTTAAGATCTCTAGCATGTCATGTTTCAGGGAAGTCTACATATCTTGAATAGTATATGTGTGGGTTTAATTACTTTGTATTCTGTGTAACCAGAAGTTGGAGATATGAGAGATGAAATATTTGTGTTATCTTAAATATCCTTTAAGACACATCTGAGGTCTCTGGAATGTGGGGTGTGTGTTGTGTGTGTGTGTGTGTGTGTGTGTGTGTGTGTGTGTGTGTGTGTGTGTGTGTGTGTGTGTGTGTGTGTGTGTGTGTGTGTGTGTGTGTGTGTGTGTGTGTGTGTGTGTGTGTGTGTGTGTGTGTGTGTGTGTGTGTGTGTGTGTGTGTGTGTGTGTGTGTGTGTGTGTGTGTGTGTGTGTGTGTGTGTGTGTGTGTGTGTGTGTGTGTGTGGAGGCTGAGTAAACTCCACCCCTTCCTGTTTCTGTTGGTATGAAAGCCTATTCAGCTTTTTGTTCTGCCTCTCTCTTCTCGCGCCGCCCGGACCGGAAGGTCGTGGCAGCCCGTGAACAAGGGCCAGGAGTAGGCATACTCCTGACATTACGCATATGATATGATATGGCTTTGTATGGTAATGTCTTGATTGTATTGCATTGTTATATTACCATTAAAATAGATTATTGTTTTAACGGATACTTATATGTTCTGGATTCCTTCCTGTATGATAACCAGCTTGTTAGGGACGCGCGGAGATTTGGAAAGCGGACCAGTTGTCCCTCAAAATCTCTATCAGGGCTCAAAAAGGACGTGCGTGGCTTACCAGCGTGCTAAGGTGCACTGCCACACGAATGCCCCCCTGGAGCGATTACTGGTGCCTAAGAGGAGGTTTGACCACGTCAACATCGATCTGGTTGGTCCATTACCCTCCTCCCAGGGTTTTTCCTACCTCCTAACAATGCTGGACAGGA
Organism: Pseudochaenichthys georgianus; assembly: GCF_902827115.2. NCBI lineage: Eukaryota > Metazoa > Chordata > Actinopteri > Perciformes > Channichthyidae > Pseudochaenichthys > Pseudochaenichthys georgianus. The sequence goes on along the minus strand of NC_047507.1, from coordinate 1,793,008 downwards.
CGACCCGTTGGCCGGAGGCCGTCCCACTCACGTCGACAGCAGCGGCAGACATAGCCCGGGCCTTCATTGCGACATGTGTGTGTCGTTTCGGCATTTCCTCAGACCGTGGTTCACAGTTCACGTCTGAGCTCTGGAACGCTGTGGCCGGAGGTTTGGGGGTTAAGCTCCACCGGATAACCGCTTATCACCCCCAGGCCAACGGCCTCTGCAAGTATTTCCATTGCTCCATGAAGGCGGCCCTCAGGGCCGGCCTGACGGACAGTAATTGGGTGATGCTGGGCCTGAGGACCGCGCCTAAGGAGGATCTACATTGCTCCACGGCTGAGATGGTCTACGGTCAGCTGCTGAGGGTTCCAGGGGATTTCCTCCCGAACGCATCGGCCCCCTGGTCGACGACGGCCCAGCAATCTTTCCTGCAGGACGTCGCTAAGGCCTTTGCTCCGATCCCCACTGCTCAGCACGGCACTCAGGTGTCCCGGGTTGCCATGGGGCTTTGCTCGGCGGAGCACCTGTTAATCCGACACGACGCTCACAGAGGCCCCCTGCAGCCCCCCATACGACGGGCCTTTCCCGGTCTTGGAACACGGGGGCAAGCACCTGGTGGTCGACCTGGGTGGCAAGGTCGAGCACCTCTCGGTGGGCCGGGTTAAGGCTATTAATATCTATACCGGTTTTTAATTTCACTCCTCTTTTAGCTGACATTTAGTAAATGCAGGTACATTTTTAGCAGCTATTCATACTAAATCAGTTGTCCCTCCCCCTGGTGGCAGGACCAACAGATCCATCTCTAGACTTTGCAGCCCTGTCCCCCCCATAAGTGTTATATTTTCACAGCTCAGTGTCAGTAAATATTGTGCAGTTAGTATTGGACTACAAGATAGATGCAAGCCTGCACATGTAGAGTTATTTAAAGCATACATGAGTGGGTTGGGTTCTGGAGGTGTGGTCATAGCCGTGGGAAAATGTTTCAAATGGGGGGTTCTGTGGGGATGGCACCAGGGCCGGTTCTGACCAATTTGCTGCCCGACAAGATTTTAGCTGGCAATGAAAAACCTCTATGACCAATACACTACAAACAGAGAAACATATTGCCATGGTGGACAGCTTATATAAAAAGGCTTCAAATGTATTTAGTATTGCATGAACATGTTCTAATTGGGGGTGGACGTCACATCTTCTAGGGAGGTCCGGGGGAGCCCCCCCCCCCCCGCGAAGATTTTTAACATTTTAAAGTAAAATGCTTCAATCTGGTGCACTTTGAGCGCCCAATTACTAGAGACTGATCTCGGAGGAACAACTCTAAACACCCATATGAAAAAGATCGGTTTGCATTTTATTAATCAAATAAGTACATGTGAACATAACCTATAGCCAATAACAAATACATGTAGGCTAACTTATTTTATTTTTGTGGTTCATTTATATCTTATTTTACCATTTAATATTTATTTATGCATTTTTTTAAATCTCCAGTTTTAAACAATATGTTTTGTTACTGTGTATACAACACGCAATACTGTTTTTATTTATCCTAATAATTATAAAGGTGTGCCTTGGAAATATTTGTTTACATCAATTGTGATCAAAACGTTTGAGAGTCCTTTACCTCACTGAGCCTCTCAGTCTGACAGGAGAGAGCTCTCCCTCCACATTATTGTAGTAACAGCTTCTTATATCCGTTAGCGCAGCAGAAGCTAACAACAATCCCTGCCGGTACCGGTGCACCCCCTCTCTCTGTCTATCTATCTATCTCTCTCTCTCTCACTTTGGCTGTGAGCTGCGGGCGCCTGATAAGCCAACATCCCCCACTTCCATCACTTACAGCGCCCATCGTACAAGGCAAATGGAAAATGTAACCGGGGTGAAAAGGGTGTTATCTTTACGAATGTTGTTACATCAAGGCTGAAATTCTTTTTTGGTATTATATTTGTATTTAATCTTGTGGAAGTGCATATCCCCAGTTCTCCACCAGGGGGTGCTGCAGCACCCTCAGCACCCCTACTTCCCACGGCCCTGGGTGTGGTGACAGCAATTGTGCTTGGTTGGCTTGGCCTGGGCCTGGTGGTGGGGCCCAATGTGATATATTTTCATGGGGCCCAAAATCCCTGGCGTGTATGACCAGAGGGCAAGACCTATAACACATGTACTACCCAATAGCATTGTGAGGCTGAACAAAAGGACCTTTTGACTATGTCAATAAACAAAACATTTACTGACTTTTTTAGGATAGCTTAAAGTAATGTTGTAAAATTACAACTGGGGGCCTTACAGGGTTAAGGGCTATTGTTTATTGTTATTTACTTTAAGATGTTTATTATTATCATTTAATTTAAAAACTCTTATTTAAATGATGTGTGTGTCTCTGTGTTCCTGATGATACACTGAGAGAATGAGCTCATAGTGCTGCTGATCACCATAAGCTAAACAGTCTGTATATTGCATTACATTTGTAGAATGTAAGCTTTGTTGATACTTTGCCTGCGGGAATACGAAAAAAATAGTTAGATATACTGAATATTATTTTATCTATTCCACCACTTAATCCCAAATAATGTAGAGGTGTGTTGTAGGTGCCTTAAATAACACCTTATTTTCTAGTGAGATGTATTTTTATGCTCATATAATAGTGATTTCAATGCCACCCCAAAATGATCACTGGTTCCATCCTGGCCACCCCACTGAAAATGTCCTGGCTCCGCCACTGCCTGAAAGGACAGCTAAATGCACAGCAGCCCTTTTTCAGAGATGGGTCTGTCTGCAGACCGCACCAAGGAGGCGTTTCCTATAGGGGCGTTTCCTATAGGGGCGTTTCCTAACTTTTTTTATCTAGCTGCTTTTATAAATCCTCGCAGAAGAAGTCATTGTTCTAGTGATGGGAATTCCGGCTCTTCTTGCTGAGCCGGATCATTTGGCTCACCAAGAAGAGCCGGCTCTTTCGGCTCCCAAAGGGCTCTTCAGTTTACCACATATTATACCTTTTAATTAAATCAAATGTAGCCCTGTTTTGACTAATGATTTATATGTGTACACATATATCACTTAAATTATTCAAGACATCCTTTGTACTAAAGTATTCAAAAGTAAAAATTACATGTTTAATATAAATTATTTGCTGTGGCCAATTGTTTTCATTGCATTTACAGACCCGTGTAACTCTCTGATACCACCCAATTAATGCATTGACTTGCTTGTAGAACCACGCTACACAAAACAGATGGCAACACATATAAAAACTATTTAAAAAAAGGGGCTACTGTATCAACCTATATAAAATATATAAATATAGTTTTTCTCCCTGCAGGAGAGGGGAGCGTGCTTTGAGATCAACTCAGCGGTCCAGACATAGACATCATAGCTACGGCGACATATATTCAGTTGCCAGTTACTTTTGGCATTAGGGCAGGGATATCTTTCAAGGTTTGACATAATGAATTGTGCTACTTTTAAAGCAAGCAACGATGTTTTCAAATCTGTAATCAAAAAGCTCCTCAAAAACACTATAGAAGCAGTTCCTGACTACTTTTCTTAGCGGATGCATGTCAATTTAAATCAATACAAAAAACTATTTTTTAAATCAATAAAATCTTTTTCTAAATCCATAAAAGCATTTCAATTATTATTGGGAGTCATGTCGTTACTTTGTTGAGAATGTGGCCATGTGTAATAAGCGGGATAATGTCCACATTGCACATTGCATAATGTGCCTTCATGCCGATCTAGATCCCTCCGCAAAAACAAAACAAAAAACGTCTCGTTCGCGGGCGAGAGCCGGCTCCCGTCGTTCACTATAGGAAACGCCCCTATAGGAAACGCCTCCTTGCTGCGGTCTGCAGACAGACTCTATTGCTTTTTTACCAGGCCCAACAACACACTCTCACTCCCTAAGCGTCCAATAGCGACGTTTGGTCAGTGTCCGTGGCGTCCAATTGTGACGCTCCTAGGCTCCTTCAGCGTCATAAAGGGACGCAAATAGCTTTCAACTGATTGCAATGTATTCCCATCTGCGTCGGGATTTGACGCTCATGGAAGCACGGCATTCGTTTATGCCGGCTGCCCTTAAAGGCAATGTGAGCATCCATTCCCATTGGATAACGGAGAATTTTACACCCGGAAGTACACTCCTCTTACTGTCGATTGATTTCACAGTGATATCTGCACTACTCATCGACTAAAAAACACCAGATTATCCTTGTTAATTACACAACATTGATTGGTTTAAATTGTGTGCAATGCTTTTGTATTATTCCCCTTCGATTCGGAGAAACAAATATGTTTTCTGAGTAAAGGATGGCAGAAGACACTACACTACCCAGAATCCCCAGCTATCGTTTGGCCTACACCATGTGCTCTGTTTGACAAACCCCGTTTTTTTCACCATTCATTCCGATGGCTGGCGTCTATGTCACGTGATCTTCAAATTTCTCCCTGCAGAAAAAGAAAACATGGCCGAAATTCGTTTTATTCTCGGTAGAAAATGCCTATTTTAAAGTTAGTTTGGCCATTAAAATGCGTTTTGATGTCATTTGATGCGAGAAATATGAGTTGTTATTTCAGATTATGTGTGCAGTGGATGTACATGATCTTTAGTTTGCTAGTTATTACGAAGATTACTTCAGGAAATCGCGACGTTTTCATTATTACCAAGGTGGTTGCTAGGGACGCTGCTATCGATATTATTTGTGTTATGTTGTTGCTGTTTAATGGTGTTATCTTTATTGCTACCCCCTTCCCCGTCAATGTATAGTGTTGGTCCACAGCCTAAACATATTAGTTTAACAAAATCCGCATCTAAAGATAGCCTACGTTATTTCCCCCCTGTGCAATTCCAGTCTCACATCTCACAGCACATCGTCATTAACAAATACCGGAAACAGACCGAAAACATTTTTAAAAAATAATAATAATACCTTATTCCGAGTGTGCTTGCTTTTCTCTTTGAAAGTCATCACATAACGGCATTGTAATACACGGTTCGGCTGCATTACATATTACATATCTGCCGTAGTTCTGTATTTATAGAGCCCTGATGAGAAGACAAACATGAGGAACTGAAAACGTGACGTGGATCATAAATATATCAGCCATTAAACAACATCTTACATTTCTTTTCACACAATACGTCTCCTTGCAGTATCAACACTAATTCGGCTCACTTTTATATTTGATCCAATTGGTAGATAGGCTGTATTTACACCATAAAGGTGCACAGCTGATATAAAGGGACACCTGGTGGTTAAAGCATGTTATTGAATCAATATTTTTATTATTAGATATTAATAGGATCCCTATAAAGTATATTCATTACTCGTTATTCTCTACTAATAGTTAATTAAAGACTGTATGTAATTACTATTTTGCACATCCCTTTCAAGATTTCAAGATGTTCTAAGGTTTATTGACATATCATATAGGCCTACACAACTGTGGTGTAGTTCTGCACTGAATGAAAAACTTGGGTTGCAGGTTCCTCAATAGTGCATTACAAGACATCTATCAATATTTGTGCATACCTCCAGCAATGTTAACTATGTTGAAGCACTTATTTTAACTGATATTATACATAATGTATTATACTCTTATAAGATGTATGTAGATATTTAATCTCCGGCCTTGTCAGGTATTGAACAATCAATAAATAAAGAACACAGAATTGTTGAATATAAAACACAGAATTTATGTGATTATACTAAATGATTTTCAAATAAACACAACTGCATATTTAACTGTTACACATGCTGATGTAACGCAAATGTTCCAACTTGGGATCAATAAAGTATATCTCTGATCGATGGCTACTGCCATATTTGCAAAATGTGCCTCTGAACCTTGACAAGTGCATGTTTCAGGCTCATCAATTAATGTAATGTAATGTTATCACAGGGGTCACACACATAAGACCAGCTGTTAAATAAAGCTCTTCTGACCTTAGCTGGCATGTGGGTATATATAGTAATACTGCCCATAATGGGCACAAGCAATTTTCACCCATTTATTAATTATATGTTTTAAATGTGAGTGTTTCCTGTCCCCTAAACCTCCAGGGATGTACACAGTTTAATACTGGCAACTTCTTATTATGGGAAATACGAAAACGTCTTTTAAAACTACAACTCCCAGTAGAGACGTGCCATAGAGAACATGTTGCGAAACAGAATAGCCAGCATGTGTAGTTCTGGGGACGGGGTGGGGGAGGGGGGGACGCGGTGCACCCGTTCAAATCCAGTTTTGGACAGTCTGCCGTGGTTCCATCCCATTTCAAGTGCTGTTCGAGAATCGGCTTAACCCTCGGAGCATACTCTCCAATCACAGAGCTTGAGGACTATCACGGGGTTTGTCAAGAGCACATGGTGTAGTCCAAACGATAGCTGGGGATTCTGGGTAGTGTAGTGTCTTCTGCCATCCTTTACTCCTGGGAATGGACGCTCACATTACCTTTAAGGGCAGCCGACATAAACGAATGCCGTGCTTCCATGAGCGTCAAATCCCGACGCAGATGGGAATACATTGCAATCAGTTGAAAGCTATTTGCGTCTCTTTATGACGCTGAAGGAGCCTAGGAGCGTCACAATTGGACGCCACGGACACTGACCAAACGTCGCTATTGGACGCTTAGGGAGTGAGAGTGTGTTGGGCCCAACAACAAGAGCAAGGCTGCTACCAGAGCATCTTATCGTGTCAGTCACGTTCTTGAGAAACACATGAAGTCTTTCAAAGATGGCGAAGTTGTGAAAGAAGCATTCCTGGAGGCTGCCGACGCGCTTTTGGGGGACAGTAAAAATAACAGAAGCATTTCAACAGGTTTTTGATATAATAAAAACTCAAGTTAGATACCGTTATTAATCAGCTGTAAGTTTTAGTTTGTTTGAACTTATTCATTATAATTATTGTACAAAATGGTATAAGAATGCAAACATTAAGATCTGTTCTGTTTAAATTGATTATAGTCTATTATCAATTCAGGTTAAGAAACTAGTGTTGCTTGCATCCTATTTTAAAGGCATTTATTTTTATACTCGACTAAAATGCAACAAAAAAGGGTTTGATTCTATTAATGTTGTCTTTTTTATTACACTGTTGCAGCAGATTCCTGAGTAGCTTCAGATCTGAGTTGTCTTATTAGTAAGCCTAATTTATACTTTTGTAGCAACACTATTTTTATATAATGGCAAAGAAAGGGTTCAGAGTATTTTCTTTGTCCTGTGTCACATGTGGCAGCACTGTTCAATGTATCTTGAAAACATTACCCACTGTAGTGACGTGTGGATAAACTCCAACTCTGTATCAACAACACTGTTGTGCAACTTCAGTTAAATACTTGTATGTGTGTAGATTAGAAAGAGGTAAGATAAAGGATCTGCAGTATTTTATGAAGTATTAATCGTACAAAGGTCAGTTTTATACAAGTAGAAGTGTGTACTTACCTGGGAGTAGGCTGTCAGTAATGGCTACGCCTCTCTATTTGGACTGGTAGACCTCGGCAGACTGGCAACTTTAAAAGTAGCTCTCTCATGTATTTATATTTGTACATTTATGAACATTGATCTGAAATGTGAATTTTTTGAAACCTCATACACTTTACTGTGACCTTTCTAGTTGGATGCAAACTGCATTTCATTGTACTCTGTGCAATGACAATAACGTTTGATCTAATGTAGCTGGAGAGGTGCCAGTTTGCCTTGTCGGCACCAAACCCAACTATCCCTATCTGACACCTCTCCATTAGTGCATGTGTGTAGGTCCTGTTTGTGCACGCATGTATTTCTGCCAATAATTAAAGTAAATAATAACTAAACATAATTTGTGGCACGTATAATGTCTATAGCATAACGATAGCTAATTCTCTAAATGAATGGTTGTCTTTTCGTGACTGATTATGTTTTAGTATGAATAACATAATTATGACATCTGCCATTGTGATGAAGTCCAGGATCATTTGTTGATGACAGGTTCTTAGAGATAAATGGGTTCAATGTTTTAAACTGATGCCATATACTTGACAGATATTTGAGTTTGGTTTGTGAAACCTTCACACTATGGGAGCCTACTTCACCTCTTTAACAACATCTTAGTTAATATTCTAACTCACTGCACTATAACCTTTATTCCAGCAATGAATCCGCACTTTGGACTGAGACACTCCCTGAGTCACACGAGAGGAGACAGAGTTCAGCAGAGGAGGCGTGACAGAGCTCCTCCCTCACCTGACTCACTGCAGAGAGACAGACGGACTGAAAAACAGACGATCAGATTCGCCTTCAGACCAAACTAACAACTACTTCTGAGTTCAGCTACAGGAGAGAAAAGTGGAAACTACAACACTGCTGCTTCAACCTGCGGACCCTCCACCCCCTGAAGGTGAGTCTGACTCCAAACAATACTCAAATGGCGCTTTTCCACTGCAGGACCTAGCACGGCTTAGCACGGTTTAGTTTGGCCTTGGTAGGCCATGCTGACTTTAAAGGTCCCACGTCATGGCCATTTCTACTGCTCATTATTCCATCGTTGAGGTCTACTAGAATAGATTTATGTAGATTTAATGTTCCAAACTCACATTGGTTTCTCACAGCATCTCTGTGTCGTATGTGTATTCACTCTCTGTCCTAAACGGCTTGTTGGAGCTCCTGCCCCCCCCCCCCCCCTGTGAGCCCAGTGTGCTCTGATTGGTCAGCTCGCCCACTCTGTTCTGATGAGGCCACCACCGTTACAGCTGGACATCAGTGATTATGTGTTACCATGGCGTTTGTTAGCAACCAGGAAATGACACCAGTAATGACAAACAGATGGGAATGCTGCGTGGGGTCTGGGGGCCGTGTTGGCGGGACGTTGCGGGGCTCGCTGCTCCGCCCTCTGAGGCTCGAGGAGCGGACAGTGTGAGCTGGATTACTGGTGTCGTTTCCTGGTTGCTGCGTGGGGTCTGCGAGACACAGCGAGACACAGCTAAACTCAGCCTGAGCACACACACACACACACACACACACACACACACACACACACACACACACACACACACACACACACACACACACAGTTCACGAAACACTCACAGCCTGAAAAAAGACTAGGCAGTCAGTGTATGTGCCGGCGAAACTCCGCGCAGTAGCACGGCTGAGAAAAGACAAGGCTGAGTGAGTGTTTCTCCGCGATCCCAACTCGTCTATTACCAACGTTCAGGGAGCTCTATGCTCGTCGCTAAAGGTCCCCCCACTGCATTTGATAGTGTTGCAAGGGATCCTGGTGTGTGAGGAGCTCCACGGATTGGTCCATTTGGATATGGTGACGTCACTGTACCCAGAAGGAAAACAATTGTAAAAGAAAGTGTTAGAGTTTACTCGCTACAGGGTGCACTTTGAGGGTTTGTGACTGCAGACCGTTCACATGCAGAAAGAGCTACATAACACAAGGGGACGGGTGATAACCGGAAAGCATGACATGGGACCTTGAAGCTGCGTTTCCATTAAAGCTAGTAACTGGGGTAGTTAACGACGCAGTGTAGGCGGGGCGATCGGCTGTTCGGCGGGCGGAGCGACGCTGCGTAAAACTGCCGTGACGTTATCTTCAATGCGACACAAAACACAAAACACCAGAACAATGGAGGATATGGAAGCGATCGTTTACTTGGTTCTTGGTATGTGGCTTTGTATCACAGCAAGGAGGTGTCGTGTTGTCCTTTTGTATCTTGCTTTATTATAGACAACTCAGGAGACAGCGAGTATGGTTGACTGTGCTTTATTCGCGCTCTGTGCTACATCATAACTGGTGTCGCTCATATAACATTCCGGGTATTCACAACTCCGGACCAAAGACTATGTCACAACATTACAGGAGGCAAACTTTGTTTCGGAAAAGGCTGCGTATAGCAAGACGAGATACAGAAGAAAGTAAGAGGAGAGTTTGGGCAATCATACACAACATGTACAGTATATACATGTGTTTGTCAAATGATTTAAACAATTTTTTTAGATAGGGACACAACGCTTTCAAGCAAAGAACAGAGCGTTAGCAAAAACCTACCATCCTGCAGCCGTTGCCGAGTCCAGGCGTCGTTTCGCGTTGCGACGTCGAGCTCCCGCGGTGTTTTTTCATCCGCAACGAGATGGAGTAACGTCTGTACCTCGTTGTCACGATCCTAATGTTTTGTCATGTTTTTAGTTTTGTATGTCTTGTTATGGGTGTTGTTTTGTGGTTCTGTTCTCCCTGTTTCTTGTCTGGTCCTTCTCCCTGTGTTTTCCTCCCTGTCGTTAGTTTCCCTGGTGTGTCTAATCGTCTGATTGTGTTCACCTGTTGCCCTTGTGTTGCTCCCTCCTTTACCCAGTCTAATCGTCTGATTGTGTTCACCTGTTGCCCTTGTGTTGCTCCCTCCTTTACCCAGCTATTTCTTGTTCCTTGATTGCCCCTCCCTGTATTTAGTCTTGTCTCTTCCTGTGTTCCCCTGTCGGTTCATTGTTTGTTTGTCCTCCCTTCACGTCACGCTTCTTGTTTTTCTCTCCGGTCTTCCTCCATGTTTTTCACGGTCAGTTTTTGTGTTATTGTTTTCCTGAGCTACCGTTTTGGTCTATGCCATGTTTTGTTCATGGCTTTAAATAAAGCTCGCTTTTTATTTCTAGACCTTTTTCAGTTTTTGTAGTCTGCATTTGGGTCCTACCTTTTCCACAATTTCCCGAATCCTAACACTCGTCCAACGACCACGGAGTGTTTTTGTTGTTGCTGCCATTTCTTTATGGATTTGTTGACGGTAGCTTGTCTGTTTTAAAAATGGTTCTTAGGCGACGCTTGGGGACTGTCTCGCGCAACGATTTTGACGATTCTCTGACCAATCAGCAGTCGGGAGTGTTTGCGTCCCTAGTTTAGCATATTCATCTCGGTTGTTGGCTCGGTAGGGACCTCGATTTTGGAGGGCCAGAAAAAAAGTGAAAAAGTACCCGTGAGCCGGAAATACCCCAAGTGGAAAAGCAAAAAAAAGCGGGCCGGGCCAAACTAAACCGTGCTAAACCGTGCCAGGTCCTGCAGTGGAAAAGTGCCAAAAGTGAATTTCAGTGAAGTCAGTAGGGGAGGGGGAGGGGAGCCGTGACTGACTGTACTTCCTGTCTGCTGTGTTTCAGCTTCACTCAGAGACAACATGGCTTCCAGGTTAGAGGAAGATCTCTGCTGTCCGGTCTGTCAGGACGTCTTTAGAGATCCTGTCATCCTGTCCTGTAGCCACAGCTTCTGTAAAGCCTGTCTGAAGAACTGGTGGGATGGGAAAGAAGAAAAGGATTGTCCAGTTTGTCGGAGAAAATCTTCATATGAATTCATTATTAACTTTGCTTTAAAGAACCTGTGTGAGACCTTCTTACTGGAGAGAGGTCAGAGATCTTCAGAGGCTCTCTGCAGTCTGCACTCTGAGAAACTCAAACTCTTCTGTCTGGACCATCAGCAGCCAGTGTGTGTCGTCTGCAGAGATTCAGAGAAACACACCAACCACAGATTCAGACCCATGGATGAAGCTGCTCAGGATCTCCGAGAGGAGCTCCAGAAAGCTCTGCAGCCCTTTCAGGAGAAACTGAAGCTCTTTGAAGAAGTTAAAGTGAAGTGTGATCAAACAGCAGGACACCTGAAGGTCCAGGCTCTACACACAGAGACGCAGATTAAGGAGCAGTTCAAGAAGCTTCACCAGTTTCTAGAAGAGGAAGAGGAGGCCAGGATGGCTGCACTGAGGGAGGAAGAGGAGCAGAAGAGGAGGATGATGGAGGAGAAGATGGAGGCTGTGAGCAGAGAGATAGCAGCTCTTTCACACACAGTCAGAGCCACAGAGGAGGAGCTGAGAGCTGAAGACGTCTCCTTCCTGCACAACTACAAGGCTGCAGTGGAGAGGCTGCAGCGCCCCCTGCTGGAGGATCCACAGCTGCCCTCAGGAGCTCTGATAGACCAGGCCAAACACCTGGGCAACCTCAGCTTCAACATCTGGAGCAAGATGAAGGACATGGTGTCCTACTCTCCTCTCATCCTGGACCCAAACACTGCTCATCCATTACTCATCCTGTCTAAAGATCTGACCAGAGTGAGAGCAGGAGGACACAAACAGGAACTTCCTGATAATCCAGAGAGGTTTGATAAACACCTCTTTGTCCTGGGCTCTGAGGGCTTTAACTCAGGGACTCACAGCTGGGATGTCCAGGTTACAGACAGTACAGGCTGGTTACTGGGTGTGTTAGCAGAGTCTGTCCCGAGGAAGAGAGTCATGGAGTCTGGATTATGGGGAATATGGTTCAATGAAGGTGAATACTCAGCAGAGTCACCACCAGATCCACCCATTCCTCTCAGCCTGAAGAAGGAGCTCCAGAGGGTCAGAGTGAGTCTGGACTGGAACGGAGGAAAGTTGTCGTTCTCTGACCCTGACACCAACACACACATACACACCTTCACACACACTTTCACTGAGAAGATGTTTCCATACATTCTCAGTCGGGAGGAAGTGCAGATATTACCGCTGAACGTGTGTGTGACAGTGGATCAGAGCAGGTAGAGATAAACAGGATCATTATATCTGTGATGTTCGTCTCTGAAAGGGATCGTTCACTGACCTCTGAACCCGTCCTCCTGCTGTCTCTTTATTCTAAACATGTTTTTATTGTTGTTGTTATTGAGTTTGATAATCTGCTTGTTGATCATACTGTCAACCTTTATTAAATTGAAACACGTGCATTTATCTGACACTTGTATCCAAGTAACATCGTGTTCATCATTCATTTACTTTTGCCATCTCTGCTTCCAGTTAATGCAATAATCCAATTCAAGACACTGGTGCTGGCCTTGGTTAAACTCCAGCTCGTGCACTTCGCTCGGCATCAGCCAATAAGATTGCTGCTCCCTCACTAGTGATGGGAATTACGGCTCTTTGAAGGGAGCCGGATCTTATGGCTCCGTTCCTTTCCGAGAGCCGTTGAAAAGAGCAGTTTTTTTAAGGGGGCGGGGCTACTAGGTTTATCTGCGAAATAATCACCAGGATAATGATTGACTGTATTGCCAGAAATCTACTTTTACTCACAGAAAAATGTATAACTTGCTACATCTCTCAGCCAGACGAACTACTACTCAAGTAGCATGCCATCCTCTATGGAACATTTGCATTCAGGAAAGCAAGTTCACGCAAAGGCGAGTGGATTTATGGCAGGCAGTGAACCAACGATAAAAAGAACGTCTCTCACCAAGTACGACTCGATTCCCTTCGTTTGTACCAAAGAGCCGTTCAAAAGAATCGGACCGTTCGCGAACTTCACATCACTAACCCTCACTGTGAGTGGGACCCAGGTAACCCCCAACAACATACCTGTTTGCTATCCTGGCTCCTAGCAGAATCAGGTTTATTACCAGGTAGGTTGGCACGTACAAGGAATTTGACTTGGTGTCGTGGTGCATAGCCTACATACAAAATAACTATTTTATGAAAAATATAGTAAAATTAAAAAAAACTGTATTTACATTAAAATGGAATGGAACAAAAATATGTGCAGTAATAATGAAAGGCCAGATATTGTGTACATTGTGTGCATTAATGTGATGAGAGAGTCCGTGTTGTGGCTGAGGGAAAGTGTCAGTGGGAAAGAATGGTGGAACGAGCTCCTCATTGACATCAGGACAGCAGGAACTCTGCATATCTTCCCTCACAAACTGAAAACGGTTTCCATTGTATCTTGGCAATTCAATTCTTGCATAAAAAAAATCACTTTAAAGAGTTATTTTAGGCTTGGGGTGTTAAACTCAATTTCCTAACCTGATAATAAACCTGATTCTGATTGGCCATGTCATCATCCTAACATTTAGATAACAGGTTTTCTTTACATCTAAAGTAAATGACATTACATTATGAATCAATAACAGATGAAAAGAAAGCAATGTTTCAGAAACTTAACATAATATAATAATAATAATAATAATAATAATAATAATAACTTTATTTGTATAGCACCTTTCATACAGGGGATTGCAGTTCAAAGTGCTTTATATCAGTAAGAAATAAGACATAAAATCAGTGTAAAACAAGCAGCAAGAGCAAAGCATAAAATGGGATAAAATAATTAAAAATAAAAATATGGGGAATGAAACATAGAGAAATAGTGCAATGTCAATCACAGAGAATAGTGCAGTATAATAGTGTAAAGTCAGTCAAATGCTTTGGTAAAGAGAGGTTTTAAGCTGCCTTTTAAAAACGTATTGGCTTCCCTAATATTGTTGGGTAACGTGTTCCACAGTTTTGGGGCGTAGTTTACAAAGGCTGCTTCACCGATCTTCTTATGGCTCTTTCTGGTGACCTCTAATAGACCTGCATCTGATGATCGCAGTGTTCTGGCGGCTGTGTAGTTTATTAGAGAGTCAGCAATGTAGCTGGGTCCTTGTCCATTTAGAGCTTTGTATATGAGGAGAAGCACCTTCAAATCAATTCTAAAAGTTACAGGAAGCCAGTGTAGAGTAGCTAAAACGGGACTAACGTGTTCCCCTCCTTTTGGTATTCGTCAGTAGTCTAGCTGCAGAGTTTTGAATGAGCTGGAGTCTTCCAATGGCTTTCCTTGGGGAGACCAGTGAATAGTGCATTGCAGTAGTCTAATAGATATAAAAGCATGAATTAGCTTCTCTGCATCATGTGATTTATGAATGGTCTTACCTTCGCTATGTTTCTGAGATGAAAGAAAGCTATTTTGGTCACTTTGTTTAAATGGGCGTTGAAGTTCAAATCTGAGTCCAGGGTGACACCGAGACTTGTCACCTCCGGTTTAATCCAAGTGGTTAAACTTCCTAGATTATTTGTTAGCATCTCTCTTTTTGATTTGGGGCCGACAAGTAGGACTTCAGTTTTGTCCTCATTCAATTTAAGATAATAAGCCAATAACAAATACATGTAGGCTAACTTATTTTATTTTTGTGGTTCATCTATATCTTATTTTACCATTTAATATTTATTTATGCATTTTTTTAAATCTCTCCAGTTTTAAACAATATGTTTTGTTACTGTGTATACAACACGCAATACTGTTTTTATTTATCCTAATAATTATAAAGCCTTGGAAATATTTGTTTACATCAATTGTGATCAAAACGTTTGAGAGTCCTGCCTCTCAGTCTGACAGGAGAGAGCTCTCCCTCCACATTATTGTAGAAACAGTTTCTTATATCCGTTAGCGCAGCAGAAGCTAACAACAATCCCTGCCGGTACCGATGCACCCCCTCTCTCTGTCTATCTATCTATCTCTCTCTCTCTCACTTTGGCTGTGAGCTGCGGGCGCCTGATAAGCCAACATCCCCCACTTCCATCACTTACAGCGCCCATCGTACAAGGCAAATGGAAAATGTAACCGGGGTGAAAAGGGTGTTATCTTTACGAATGTTGTTACATCAAGGCTGACATTTTTTTTTGGTATTATATTTGTATTTAATCTTGTGGAAGTGCATATCCCCTGTTCTCCACCGGGGGGTGCTGCAGCACACTCAGCACCCCTACTTCCCACGGCCCAGGGTGTGGTTACAGCAATTGTGCTTGGTTGGCGTGGCCTGGGCCTGGTGGTGGGGCCCAATGTGATATATTTTCATGGGGCCCAAAATCCCTGGCGTGTATGCTCCAGAGGGCAGGACCTATAACACATGTACTACCCAATAGCATTGTGAGGCTGAACAAAAGGACCTTTTGACTATGAACATAAAACAAAACATTTACTGACTTTTTTAGGATAGCTTAAAGTAATGTTGTAAAATTACAACCGGGGGCCTTACAGGGTTAAGGGCTATTGTTTATTGTTATTTACTTTACGATGTTTATTATTATCATTTAATTTAAAAACTCTTATTTAAATGATGTGTGTGTGTCTCTGTGTTCCTGATGATACACTGAGAGAATGAGCTCAGAGTGCTGCTGATCACCATAAGCTAAACAGTCTGTATATTGCATTACATTTGTAGAATGTAAGCTTTGTTGATACTTTGCCTGCGGGAATACGAAAAAAATAGTTAGATATACTGAATATTATTTTATCTATTCCACCACTTAATCCCAAATAATGTTGAGGTGTGTTGTAGGTGCCTTAAATAACCCCTTATCTTCTAGTGAGATGTATTTTTATGCTCATATAATAGTGATTTCAATGCCACCCCAAAATGATCACTGGTTCCATCCTGGCCACCCCACTGAAAATGTCCTGGCTCCGCCACTGCCTGAAAGGACAGCTAAATGCACAGCAGCCCTTTTTCACCAGGCCCAACAACAAGAGCAAGGCTGCTCCCAGAGCATCGTATCGTGTCAGTCACGTTCTTGAGAAACACATAAAGTCTTTCAAAGACGGCGAAGTTGTGAAAGAAGCATTCCTGGAGGCTGCCGACGCGCTTTTGGGGGACAGTAAAAATAACAGTAGCATTTCAACAGGTGTTTGATATAATAAAAACTCAAGTTAGATACCGTTATTAATCAGCTGTAAGTTTTAGTTTGTTTGAACTTATTCATTATAATTATTGTACAAAATGGTATAAGAATGCAAACATTCAGATCTGTTTAAATTGATTATAGTCTATTATCAATTCAGGTTAAGAAACTAGTGTTGCTTGCATCCTATTTTAAAGGCATTTATTGTTATACTCTAATAAAATGCAACAAAAAAGGGTTTGATTCTATTAATGTTGTATTTTTTATTGCACGTTGGCAGCAGATTCCTGAGTAGCTTCAGATCTGAGTTGACTTATTAGTAAGCCTAATTTATACTTTTGTAGCAACACTATTTTTATATGATGGCAAAGAAAGGGTTCAGAGTCTTTTCTTTGTCCCTGTGTCATATGTGGCAGCACTGTTCAATGTATCTTGAAAACATTACCCACTGTAGTGACGTGTGCATAAACTCCAACTCTGTATCAACAACTCTGTTGTGCAACTTCAGTTAAATACTTGTATGTGTGTAGATTAGAAAGAGGTAAGATAAAGGATCTGCAGTATTTTATGGAGTATTAATCGTACGAAGGTCAGTTTTATAGAAGTAGAAGTGTGTATTTACCTGGTAGTAGGCTGTCAGTAATGGCTACGCCTCTCTATTTGGACTGGTAGACCTCGGCAGACTGGCAACTTTAAAAGTAGCTCTCTCATGTATTTATATTTGTACATTTATGAACATTGATCTGAAATGTGAATTTTTTGAAACCTCATACACTTTACTGTGACCTTTCTAGTTGGATGCAAACTGCATTTCATTGTACTCTGTGCAATGACAATAACGTTTGATCTAATGTAGCTGGAGAGGTGCCAGTTTGCCTTGTCGGCACCAAACCCAACTATCCCTATCTGACACCTCTCCATTAGTGCATGTGTGTAGGTCCTGTTTGTGCACGCATGTATTTCTGCCAATAATTAAAGTAATAATAACTAAACATAATTTGTGGCACGTATAATGTCTATAGCATAACGATAGCTAATTCTCTAAATGAATGGTTGTCTTTTCGTGACTGATTATGTTTTAGTATGAATAACATAATTATGACATCTGCCATTGTGATGAAGTCCAGGATCATTTGTTGATGACAGGTTCTTAGAGATAAATGGGTTCAATGTTTTAAACTGATGCCATATACTTGACAGATATTTGAGTTTAGTTTGTGAAACCTTCACACTATGGGAGCCTACTTCAGCTCTTTAACAACATCTTAGTTAATATTCTAACTCACTGCACTATAACCTTTATTCCAGCAATGAATCCGCACTTTGGACTGAGACACTCCCTGAGTCACACGAGAGGAGACAGAGTTCAGCAGAGGAGGCGTGACAGAGCTCCTCCCTCACCTGACTCACTGCAGAGAGACAGACGGACTGAAAATCAGACGATCACATTCGCCTTCAGACCAAACTAACAACTTCCTCTGAGTTCAGCTACAGGAGAGAAAAGTGGAAACTACAACACTGCTGCTTCAACCTGCGGACCCTCCACCCCCTGAAGGTGAGTCTGACTCCAAACAATACTCAAATGGCGCTTTTCCACTGCAGGACCTAGCACGGCTTAGCACGGTTTAGTTTGGCCTTGGTAGGCCATGCTGACTTTAAAGGTCCCACGTCATGGCCATTTCTACTGCTCATTATTCCATTGTTGAGGTCGACTAGAATAGATTGACATTGTTCAATGTTCCAAACTCACATTGGTTTCTCACAGCATCTCTGTATAGTCTGTGTGTTCACTCTCTGTCCTACACGGCTTGTTGGAGCTCCTGCCCCCCCCCCTCCCTATGAGCCCACTGTGCTCTGATTGGTCAGCTCGCCCACTCTGTTCTGATGAGGCCACCACCGTTACAGCTGGACATCAGTGATTATGTGTTACCATGGCGTTTGTTAGAAACCAGGAAATGACACCAGTGATGACAAACAGATGGGAATGCTGCGTGGGGTCTGGGGGCCGTGTTGGCGGGACGTTGTGGGGCTCGCTGCTCCGCCCTTTGAGGCTCGAGGAGCGGACAGTGTGAGCTGGATTACTGGTGTCGTTTCCTGGTTGCTGCGTGGGGTCTGCGAGACAGCGAAACACAGCTAAACTCAGCCTGAGCACACACACACACACACACACACAGTTCACGAAACACTCACAGCCTGAAAAAAGACTAGGCAGTCAGTGTATGTGCCGGCGAAACTCCGCGCAGTAGCGCGGCTGAGAAAAGACAAGGCTGAGTGAGTGTTTCTCCGCGATCCCAACTCGTCTATTACCAACGTTCAGGGAGCTCTATGCTCGTCGCTAAAGGTCCCCCCACTGCATTTGATAGTGTTGCAAGGGATCCTGGTGTGTGAGGAGCTCCACGGATTGGTCCATTTGGATATGGTGACGTCACTGTACCCAGAAGGAAAACAATTGTAAAAGAAAGTGTTAGAGTTTACTCGCTACAGGGTGTACTTTGAGGGTTTGTGACTGCAGACCGTTCACATGCAGAAAGAGCTACATAACACAAGGGGACGGGTGATAACCGGAAAGCATGACATGGGACCTTTAAGCTGCGTTTCCATTAAAGCTAGTAACTGGGGTAGTTAGCGACGCAGTGTAGGCGGGGCGATCGGCTGTTCGGCGGGCGGAGCGACGCTGCGTAAAACTGCCGTGACGTTATCTTCAATGCGACACAAAACACCAGAACAATGGAGGATATGGAAGCGATCGTTTACTTGGTTCTTGGTATGTGGCTTTGTATCACAGCAAGGAGGTGTAGTGTTGTCCTTTTGTATCTTGCTTTATTATAGACAACTCAGGAGACAGCGAGTACGGTTGACTGTGCTTTATTCGCGCTCTGTGCTACATCATAACTGGTGTCGCTCATATAACATTCCGGGTATTCACAACTCCGGACCAAAGAGTATGTCACAACATTACAGGAGGCAAACTTTGTTTCGGAAAAGGCTGCGTATAGCAAGACGAGATACAGAAGAAAGTAAGAGGAGAGTTTGGGCAATCACACAACATGTACAGTATATACATGTGTTTGTCAAATGATTTAAACTATTTTTTAGATAGGGACACAACGCTTTCAAGCAAAGAACAGAGCGTTAGCAAAAACCTACCATCCTGCAGCCGTTGCCGAGTCCAGGCGTCGTTTCGCGTTGCGACGTCGAGCTCCCGCGGTATTTTTTCATCCGCAACGAGATGGAGTAACGTCTGTACCTCGTTGTCACGATCCTAATGTTTTGTCATGTTTTTAGTTTTGTATGTCTTGTTATGGGTGTTGTTTTGTGGTTCTGTTCTCCCTGTTTCTTGTCTGGTCCTTCTCCCTGTGTTTTCCTCCCTGTCGTTAGTTTCCCTGGTGTGTCTAATCGTCTGATTGTGTTCACCTGTTGCCCTTGTGTTGCTCCCTCCTTTACCCAGTCTAATCGTCTGATTGTGTTCACCTGTTGCCCTTGTGTTGCTCCCTCCTTTACCCAGCTGTTTCTTGTTCCTTGATTGCCCCTCCCTGTATTTAGTCTTGTCTCTTCCTGTGTTCCCCTGTCGGTTCATTGTTTGTTTGTCCTCCCTTCACGTCACGCTTCTTGTTTTTCTCTCCGGTCTTCCTCCATGTTTTTCACGGTCAGTTTTTGTGTTATTGTTTTCCTGAGCTACCGTTTTGGTCTATGCCATGTTTTGTTCATGGCTTTAAATAAAGCTCGCTTTTTATTTCTAGACCTTTTTCAGTTTTTGTAGTCTGCATTTGGGTCCTACCTTTTCCACAATTTCCCGAATCCTAACACTCGTCCAACGACCACGGAGTGTTTTTGTTGTTGCTGCCATTTCTTTATGGATTTGTTGACGGTAGCTTGTCTGTTTTAAAAATGGTTCTTAGGCGACGCTTGGGGACTGTCTCGCGCAATGATTTTGACGATTCTCTGACCAATCAGCAGTCGGGAGTGTTTGCGTCCCTAGTTTAGCATATTCATCTCGGTTGTTGGCTCGGTAGGAACCTCGATTTTGGAGGGCCAGAAAAAAAGTGAAAAAGTAACCGTGAGCCGGAACTACCCCAAGTGGAAAAGCAAAAAAAAGCGGGCCGGGCCAAACTAAACCGTGCTAAGCCGTGCCAGGTCCTGCAGTGGAAAAGTGCCAAAAGTGAATTTCAGTGAAGTCAGTAGAGGAGGGGGAGGGGAGCCGTGACTGACTGTACTTCCTGTCTGCTGTGTTTCAGCTTCACTCAGAGACAACATGGCTTCCAGGTTAGAGGAAGATCTCTGCTGTCCGGTCTGTCAGGAAGTCTTTAGAGATCCTGTCATCCTGTCCTGTAGCCACAGCTTCTGTAAAGCCTGTCTGAAGAACTGGTGGGATGGGAAAGAAGTAAAGGATTGTCCAGTTTGTCGGAGAAAATCTTCATATGAATTCATTATTAACTTTGCTTTAAAGAACCTGTGTGAGACCTTCTTACTGGAGAGAGGTCAGAGATCTTCAGAGGCTCTCTGCAGTCTGCACTCTGAGAAACTCAAACTCTTCTGTCTGGACCATCAGCAGCCAGTGTGTGTCGTCTGCAGAGATTCAGAGAAACACACCAACCACAGATTCAGACCCATGGATGAAGCTGCTCAGGATCTCAAGAAGAAGCTCCAGAAAGCTCTGCAGCCCTTTCAGGAGAAACTGAAGATCATTGAAGAAGTTAAAGTGGAGTTTGATCTAACAGCAGGACACCTGAAGGTCCAGGCTCTACACACAGAGACGCAGATTAAGGAGCAGTTCAAGAAGCTTCACCAGTTTCTAGAAGAGGAAGAGGAGGCCAGGATGGCTGCACTGAGGGAGGAAGAGGAGCAGAAGAGGAGGATGGTGGAGGAGAAGATGGAGGCTGTGAGCAGAGAGATAGCAGCTCTTTCACACACAGTCAGAGCCACAGAGGAGGAGCTGAGAGCTGAAGACGTCTCCTTCCTGCACAACTACAAGGCTGCAGTGGAGAGGCTGCAGCGCCCCCTGCTGGAGGCTCCACAGCTGCCCTCGGGAGCTCTGATAGACCAGGCCAAACACCTGGGCAACCTCAGCTTCAACATCTGGAGCAAGATGAAGGACATGGTGTCCTACTCTCCTCTCATCCTGGACCCAAACACTGCTGATCCAGGACTCATCCTGTCTGAAGATCTGACCAGAGTGAGAGCAGGAGGACACAAACAGGAACTTCCTGATAATCCAGAGAGGTTTGATAGTTTCCCCTGTGTCCTGGGCTCTGAGGGCTTTAACTCAGGGACTCACAGCTGGGATGTCCAGGTTACAGACAGTACATTCTGGGCTCTGGGTGTATTAGCAGAGTCTGCCCAGAGGAAGGGAGCCATAGAGTCTGGATTATGGGGAATATGTTTAAATGAAGGTGAATACTCAGCAGAGTCACCACCAGATCAAGACACTGATCTCAGCCTGAAGAAGGAGCTCCAGAGGGTTAGAGTTGATCTGGACTGGAACGGAGGAAAGTTGTCGTTCTCTGATCCTGACACCAACACACACATACACACCTTCACACACACTTTCACTGAGAAGATGTTTCCATACATCAGCACTTTGGAGGAAGTGCAGATATTACCACTGAAGGTGTGTGTGACAGTGGATCAGAGCAGGTAGAGATAAACAGGATCATTATATCTGTGATGTTCGTCTCTGAAAGGGATCGTTCACTGACCTCTGAACCTGTCCTCCTGCTGTCTCTTTATTCTAAACATGTTTTTATTCTTGTTGTTATTGAGTTTGATAATCTGCTTTTTGATCATACTGTCAACCTTTACTAAATTGAAACACGTGCATTTAGCTGACACTTGTATCCAAGTAACATCATGTTCATCAAATATGCTGCACTGCTTCCTTTAGAGGAAATAAGAGATATATATTCTTCACATTTTAAATGATCTCACCCAGATTCAGATCTTTATGTCAGGTTATAGTTCAACCTTCTCTGTTTTATTGAAACTATGTTGTTATAAATTGTTCATTTGTGATTTGTGCATGATGGCAAAATAAATAAAAAATATGTTTAATCCAACTGCAAGTTTGAGCAGCGAATCATTTATCAGATCCAAAATGAAATGCATTTTAATTTCCAGTCCAGACAATATTGATTTTAAATAGTTGAAAAAAGTTGAATGTTACAGTCCATTTTTATATTTTAAACTTGTATAATCATATGAAACATACAGAGCTACTGGGTTTAAAGTAACTCCCTGACAGACCTCTTCGTCAGGGTATAAAATAAATGTTTTAAAGAGATTTCTAAGTATTTAAATACAGAGTAAATGTTAAACACAGTTTTCCCAGGAGAAGCCTAAACAGAGAGGACGACCCATTGCTGTTCAGCGTGGATTATCAAATGCACACGTTTATAAACTCTAAAGGATTTCATCTCAATCTAAAATACTGATTTCTTGGCAGCGGTGTGTTATCGAGTTTTAACAACCTCTTAAACTTCCAATTTGACCAATCAGAGTTGAGTATTCAGCTAAAACGTTTAATACAATATAATAATATATAGTAATAATATAATGGAGAAGATAAAGTAATGTGTGCAGTACATGAATATATAAAAACATGTATGTCACAATAGAGCTGTGCATTAATATGACTAATGATATCACTCAGATTATTAAAGCAGCAACAATCACATGTACTGAGAGAAGAGCAAACAGATGTTACAATGCTGTCAAATAATAAACAAACTAACATTTCTGATGAAATCAGTTTCACAAGAACAGAGGTTTCTTCAGACTGAAAACAAGTTGCTTCTTTTCCTCATTTTATTCATGTTTATTTCCTCACTGACATGACGCGTCTCAGAATAAAAAGTGACAGAGGTCAAGGCCGGGGGGGCGGCCCCGTCGCGGAGGCCATGCCAGCACCACCAGCTGGTCCAAGTCCAGGTGAGCAGCCTTAACCCGGTCCACCGAGACGTGCTGGGCCTTGCCACCCAGGTCGACCACCAAGTGCTTGCCCCCGTGTTCCAAGACCCGGAGAGGCCCGTCGTAAGGAAATAGTAGAGTCTGTAGAAACTTGGCTTGGTCACAATCAGAATGCTGCAGAGTATCTGTACTTCTAGTTGAGTAAAGGATGTGTTTACTTTTGCCATCTCTGCTTCCAGTTAATGCAATAATCCAATTCAAGACACTGGTGCTGGCCTTGGTTAAACTCCAGCTTGTGCACTTCGCTCGGCATCAGCCAATAAGATTGCTGCTCCCTCACTAGTGGCTCCGTTCCTTTCTGAGAGCCGTTGAAAAGAGCAGTTTTTTTAAGGGGGCGGGGCTACTAGGTTTATCTGCGAAATAATCACCAGGATAATGATTGACTGTATTGCCAGAAATCTACTTTTACTCACAGAAAAATGTATAACTTGCTACATCTCTCAGCCAGCCGAACTACTACTCAAGTAGCATGCCATCATCTATGGAACATTTGCATTCAGGAAAGCAAGTTCACGCAAAGGCGAGTGGATTTATGGCAGGCAGTGAACCAACGAAAAAAGAACGTCTCTCACCAAGTACGACTCGATTCCCTTCGTTTGTACCAAAGAACCGTTCAAAAGAATCGGACCGTTCGCGAACTTCACATCACTAACCCTCACTGTGAGTGGGACCCAGGTAACCCCCAAAAACATACCTGTTTGCTATCCTGGCTCCTAAATCAGAATCAGATTTATTACCAGGTAGGTTGACACTGAAGATTATTATCATCTGATATTTAAGAAGTGTGTTACATTTGAAATGGCAGAAAGTCTTGTTGCAATTTCCAGATATTAAAAGAGGTCCCTTGAGTTTCTCTGGTAATTATCAATAGTAGCAGTTAAGTGAATACTGTTCAAACAATACCTGTGTTTGTGTTTTATATTGATTTCTCTGTTTTATCCTTTCATAAATGTGAGGACTAAAATGGCTATAAACAAGGGCTGGTTGGAGTAAACAGGGTTTTATTGCTCTGTGGGGGAGGTGTAGGTATGCAGGACAGGGGGCTGGGTGGATGAGAGTATATTCTGCTTAAGATCTCTAGCATGTCATGTTTCAGGGAAGTCTACATATCTTGAATAGTATATGTGTTGGTTTAATTACTTTGTATTAATAATAAGCAGTCTGTGTAACCAGAAGTTGGAGATATGAGAGATGAAATATTTGTGTTATCTTTGTGAGCAAGGAAATATCCTTTAAGACACAACTGAGGTCTCTGGAATGTGGGGGGATGTGTGTGTGTGGAGGCTGAGTTAACTCCACCCCTTCCTGTGTGTGTTGGTATGAAAGCCTGTTCATCCTTTTGTTTGCCCTCTCTTCTCGCGCTGCTCAGACCGGAGGGTCTTGCAGCACGTGAATCAGGGCAGGAGTAGGCATACTCCTTACATTACGGATATGATATGATATGGCTTTTTATGGTATGGTAATGTATTATATTGTATTGCATTATTACCTTTTATAATTAAAACAGAATATTGTTTAACCCTCGTCCTGGTTGTTTTTGAGTGTTCCTTCGTTTAAAGCAAACTCATAGGATCGGCGCGGAGAAGTCAAACCTTCTCCTTCAAATGGTGACCCCGACGTGATGACGTCATGACGTGGGGACGTGAGGACGTGCCGACGTGGTGACGTCATGAGTTTTTTTTTTTGAGGAAACACTGGCAGCCAGCAGACGGAGGGAGATGCCTGGAATAATATTTGACAACTATGGATCCAACTGAAAGGTAAAACGGACGCCTGTTTCTATCGAAGGTCTGTAATTGTCTCAAGCTAAATTTTAGAGTTGTCAAAGATATTTCCAGGTGTCATTTACGGTAAAGAGTGCAATGCATATTTTAGCATAGGTAGGTAACAAACTAACAAATACGATTAATAAAGCAACGGTTAGGAACCTCGTGGATTTTTCAGAATCGCACGACTGACTCGTTAGCTACACGTGAAGCGATGAGGAGTGTAAGACGAAGGTAAAAGGCCCCGTGGGTTTTTTTAGAAATCGAGACGGCTAGCCCATCGGCGGAAGTTCAGTGGTTTCCTAAAAAAGATTCCATCCAGAACAAAACTGAATAATGCTTTTCAGTCTCATAGGAGCTGCAGTGTATTATATGTCAATAAATCCAAGAGGGGATACGCAAATTTCAAAAAGCCATTTTGAAACGAACGGAATCTCGTTCTCTTGTTCTGTGGGGTTATTAATCAAGAAGGCTAAACGTGACGAAAAAGGATTCTGTTGACCTGGGTTTCGGCTCCATGAGAATGCCACATCGCTGAAAAGCCGTGTCGAAGCGCATTCTAAGGTCGCATTATCTGTTGAAATAAACATCGCACCATAAAGCTGGATAGACTGTACGGGGAATCATTTTCTGTGAATAATTATGAATAGATAAGGGAGAAAAGTCAGATAAAGAAATGCAAAGTCATGCTGGAAGGATACCGTGGGTTCGAGAAAGCCCCCACCTTTTTTCTTCACAGCTTTCCTCTAATTGCTGTGCAGCAGCCCAGAGTGTGACTGCTTGTGCTTCTTCTCGAAAATGCCTGAAAAATGGCTGCTGAGCGTTGAAAAAAAGGTGTGAATAACATTGAAGATTAATAGATCAATGTATCGTAGATATTTAAATAAATAAGAAACATTGCATTGTGAATTTCGTGGTATTCGTCATTTACTGAGAATTTTACTTATATTTCAGAGGAATTAATTGCATACAGTAACGTTGAGGGGAAGTAAGAATGGGTTTTGCTGAGTATATGAAGTACATGCAGGTTAAAGTTTGATTCAAATTGAACATAATAGTGGATTATTCCACCTAGATTGGACATGGAGAGATGAGAATTTGTTGGGCATTGGATGGTGAGCTCACTGTGAGAAATATATATTGTAATGTAATTTAGGAGTTGTGTTGATCATGCAACAGTGAGGTTCAACTACTGCTAAGCTAGTGGGCCAGCAAATTGGCATAGATGTACACGAACAATGAGAGTAGATTAAGTTGTTTTGTCTTTCATGCTTTTCACCAAGGCTCATTTGAGTGGTTATTGTCTTAATGTAGTGTTGTTGTGTGTTATATTGTGTAAAATATAATGTACCCACACGCATGTGGTTTATTTGTCACAGTTCATTTTAAAGTCAGCCACCTCATGGCTAGATCTCATCTCTGAGAGTCCATTGGGTTAATGAGTAAGAGGTCCTTTGTTCTTCAGGCCACATGTTCAGGATGAGCAGCATCCAAGTCATTTGACCCCATGAGGTCAGGAGTCATTCTGTTAGACCAGAATCATGTGTAAGACAAATCATTGTTCTTTTGTCACACTTTGAATTACATAACATTTGATTTTGCTAAATCAATTTATCTATAAATGTTGTAGTTGTAGTTTGGTGTTTGCTAACATTTTTAGGAACGACATGGTCCTACACTTGGGTCAAATTACATTACTGTGGTCGGATTAGTGTGCTCTGCAGGTTTACTATTGTTCTGACCAAGCAGTGGGATTTTTAAGTACAGGGAGGTTCTTTCATAGTGTGTGAAATATGCGATGCTGGAAACATGTAGGTGTTGAAAAACTTAGTTTCGGTAAATATGTCACAATGGATGAAACGATTATTAGAGGGAGTTTTTGTAATATCATTAGTAGACATTAATTGTGTTTTTAAGTTTATGAAGAAAGAGTAGAAAGTAAACGGGAGGTTGTTATAAGTTTGTCATTCAGAAGGAATCTGTTAAATGGTTAAGCATGACAGAGGTGCTGCACAAACAAGGTTTGCTCCAGCCATCTCACACTGTTGGATAACACAGAGGTGATTGATGAGGGAAGCTTGGGCAGCTGCAGGGCACAGGGAGGAAAGAGAGAGAGAGACAAGAGAAGTAGATGTTTTGAAGAGTTCAGAGAGAGTAAAATGTGTATAAAGTTAACTGCTATTCTGAATAATGTCATATTGTTTTGTGAGTAAACATGAAATACAAATATATTTACTAGATATGAGAACAACATGCTTAACTAGGTTGACAGAAAACTGCTATTAACCAGTTTCAGTAGCTACTGTCCTATCTGTGTTCTAAAGAGAACATACGTTGCATTTACAATTAATATTAAGGAAGTTCACAATTGATACCATTAAAGACCGTTTTGGATTAATAGGGCGTGTCTGTCAAACACTAGTGCTCAGATAGAATAAAGTGTTGAGATGTTCTCAAGAGTGGGAGTTTTCACAATGTTTTTTAGTTTGTATTGGAACAATTAAGTGATAAGGACAGAAAACTGTTCCGTGATGATTTATTTAGGTTTTAGCTTTAGAAATGGAGATTACATTTTGTGAGGAAACCTTTCCACCAATAATAAGTGTTCACAAATATATATTCATTAACTGTAATCAGATTACTTGTTTTTCAAATATAACGCTAAATACAGTTGGTTTTGTATTTTGTTACAGATCTAACCTGCTTGTAACACAACTTAGATAAACAATTTCAAAAATAATAGAATAAGCAAGTGGTTAAGGAGGGTTTTCCTGTTTGGCTCATTTGATTTAGAACTGAAGTAAGGAAGAATAGTGTTTTATGAGAACTGTCATTCCTCATGGTTTTTAAAGGTAAATCATCAGTTTGTATGGACTTTGATGTAGAAATAGGATCATGGTGGAGAAGGAAGACCTTTTTTGGTTTCAAATTAAAGAAGATTTTAAAGATGAAGTTTATTTTTTTCTGACTAGAATTTTAGAAGCAGGACTTCAACTAGACAAAAGAGATTTTACAATGTGGTTTTACTACTTTTAATGAAGTAAAGAATCTGGGTAGACTACTGCCATTGGTTTGTTTTAACATTCACATGTTTCAGCATTCCTGACCATATAGACACTCAGCCGTTTTATTTTGTAACCCTTTGGGGGAGAGATTTAAATTGAGTTTTTCTCCAGTTGCTGATTTATTGTGATTACAGCGGCACTGGATAGTTGTGCGCCAGCTTTGGGTTGTACTCTGAATGAGTGTGTTGGTGAAGAGTTGCTCACTACAGAAACAGAAGAACTGTGCAAAGAACGCATCTCTGAGGAGGGTTTGACATTTTGCTTGTACCTCGTTGCCAAGGCAACAGTGGTGTGAAGAGGAACTGAAGTTTTTGGGGATTCCTGCTGTGCAGAGGACAACGTGTGTCTGCTGATTGTACCACATTGATCCAGAGGTTCCTTCCCCCTCAGGACATCCCAGTGCAAAACAAGAGTTTCATTGATCCAATTGACTACAGCTGCAGAAGACAACGCATCACTGACTGTTCACATTATGACAAGATCTTGAGACAGGCTGCTCTCAGACTGTTCAGACTCTGAAGAAATTATGCGATGATTTGACAGCATAACTGTGCAAGAGTTCTCCAGAGGGTGGTGTACAACAATGGGTTTAGTGTTTGAGAAGGGAGGTTGATTGTTTAAACGATGGTCTGGAATACTGAAAAGATTAAAGTTTAATATCCTTGTTTGGCAAACAAGACATCTGATTATTAGGTCACACATAATAATCTAGACATATAAACTAACTATGAGTAAAGGGATTCATGGATTTCATATCCTAGGGAGGGTTAGTTAGGTTGCGAATACTTCGCAGGGTATTTGCTAATGTATTTTGAAGAACAAATAACAAGGACACAAGTCCAATTTTGTTTTGTATTTAGATTAAATTGTCCATTACCAAAACTGTTCACCTTATGTCTAGATTTGGACTTTGATGGTAAGGGAGTATTTAGGCTTATTTTTATACATCTGACATTTTAAAATATGTTGGCTATTCACTAGATAGACATTGGTTAAGAACTTTTCTGAAGATTGAATATTTGTTCCAATTCTAAATATTCCTATTTAAAAAGTAATTTTAGAGTAAAGAAGGCTGATGCTGAAATGGGAAATAATGTGGGGCCTTCAATCACCCATTGTAATGGTGCATATTATTGACGACCAATAGGGAGGAGGGGTCACTCGACCCACCCTGCAGTGGGTTTTAAAATCTTACTTGCAGCTTCACAGGAAGCGCACGGCACCATATTATGAGTTTAGAAGACTAGCGGCACCACCTCCTAATGGACATTCATTTAGTTAGTAATTAACTGACATTTAGAGATGTTAAAAAGTAAAAACATACCTACCATGAGGGATAATTCCTAAGTTCAGCTACAAACCATTGATGAAATTACTTCTGTTTTTAGGTCCTTGATAGAGGAAGGAGTGATTGTTACATGTTCGGACACCCAGGGTTCCACACACGGTTAAAGACGTTAACATTGTTTTTTAGGTATACCAGAATTGAAGATACATGAGTATAGTGACCGATGAAGAGCTACACAGGTCCTAGTAGAGGTTTGACTCAAGATAATAATTGTGTGCACAAGTTTCTGAAATAGATCTATTGGACATTTTGATGTGGATTATATGTGGATGAACTGCAGTGGTGTACAATGGGGAAGTGACATTTTTTGGCTAGACACTTTTCAGGGAATGTGGGAAACAGCTGTTCCAATGAGGGGTTGGAGATATCTTGAACATTGTAGTTGTAATTGTGAATTAATAAATGATGGCGCTCCATATATACAGATTTTTATAGACAACGGATACTGGCCTATGCTTAAACATCAAAGTCTCTGCAGAGCACGAGACATGGCCAAAAAGACTGAGACCAACTGACCTTTGACCCTGACCGACAGGGTAACTTGAGGAGGCACTGTCAATGACTGACTCTGGGGTGAACCTGACCAAACCTGACTTTAAAACCTGACAGTGTGAGTGTGGGTGTGTGTCTGCATATGATCAAGTGCAACTGCATGATTTAAAACAATGACTAATCAAGCATGTTTTTGGACTAACACATTATTTTTGGGGCTCTGTGGGAAATGAGAGGTTTCCTAACATTCCACAACAGGGGAAACCGCACATGTGACCCGTTTCTAATCTACTTGATGATATTTCACTCCCACAGGAGGTGGCAGTTTGCAGAATGTGAAACTCAAACTAAAACATGAAGATTCTGTTTCTTTTAGGACTGAATGATGGAGAGAAACACTTCATTTCACTGAGGTGTTTACTGTGGAAATGATGGATGTACATTTGTGAATAATGTTGGGTATTTTCTTATAATCCATTATTACCTGAAGGTTTTCTTCCCATACAGGATTTTGGTTACATATGAGTTCATGTGTAAAAAGGGGGAGTGTAAACTTCACAATCTACATTTTTCATTTAGGGACTGAAAGGAACCTGCTGCCCCAACTCGATTGTTCAATCTGACCATTGATTGACAGTTTTAGAATTGACCTGCTCCATATCTGGGGATAAGATACTGTTTGATGAATGTTGACATGTCTCTAATATTGATTGAGTTATAGCAGGTAACACAGATAAAGAATCAGTGGCCAAGGGGCTACCAGAGAGATGTAAGTCCAGAATGGAATACTGAAGAAGTTGACCTGTGAGTAATGTTTCAACTAATGTTTCAACAGGTATTAAAGTAACTGAGGTTTGAAATGTAGAAAGAACATATTTACAGTTAAAGCTAAAACATAGTAATGTAATGAGACAACATTTAATTTAGACAACATCATGTAACTAGCCTGGTAAAGAAGTAAAAGCCATAGACTTTATTGTTTAGGTCATTATGGGGATATACATTTCATCTAAATTTATAATAGAAAGACATTTGATGACAGTTTGTTGGAATTCTGTATTAATTTTCTCAGCGGGATAATATCTAAGCACTGACGGGTAGAAGCAGTATCACCAGGAAGCCATTCACTTTGTTAGTATTGTGATTTTGGTTGTTTTTGAATCCATAACATTAGTGTGTTTCTTTACCAGAAACATTAGCAGTTCAAATCATATTTCGATTTTTAATGGGATCTCAAGGATTTCATTTAAAATAAACACAGATGCTTGTCAGAAATTCAGAGCTATTGAAATGTGTTATTTAGTTTACCTAAAGATGTTGGGGTTCTTATTTAGTTGGCACAGTCCAAGTATGCAGGTCTCCCTTGAAAAAGAGATCTATGATCTCAATGGGACCAATCTGGTTAAATAAAGGTTTGAAATGAAATGAAATTAAGATTCTGAAGCTGCACAATTAATTTAGAAAACCTGTTCACAGACGTCTGTTGTTTTAAGACACACCACCAACAGGCTCCAAGTGGCCTACGCAGTGGTGGGTCAAACAGCCGAGGGCCCCGGAGCGTAGGCTTGAGGGATTATACAACACGTGAACGTTGATCGCAAGGTGGCGTGGAAACGGTGCAGTTTGTGGGTTGCGAGGTTATATTCCTGCACGACAAAACCTGGAAACTCGATATTTTAGATCGGGTCGCCGTTTAAAACTGGGGTTAAATAGCAGACTAAGGCTAAAAGCTAAGTGCCAGCGGTCTGTTATATGTTCAATCGAGGGGAAAGAGAACGCAAACCTCACCGAAATTGTGACGGGACCGGCTCTCGTTTCCCTTTGTCTGTAAACTTAATTTGAAAAGCTAACGTGTGATAAAGGGCTCGCTAAGACCTGGGTTCATCATTCGCTTTCTTGCTTGTCTGTTGAAATACACATCACATTATCAAGCTGGACAAACTGTACGGGGAATAAATCTGTGTGATTTTTACCTAAAATACCTGTGTGAGCGATTGTCTGTGGAACTCAGACAATGCACTCAGAAGAGTGAAGCTCATTTGTGCTCTGCTGCTGCCATCTAGTGGCTGAAAGGGGGGGGGGAAGCACGTTAACAACGACAATAGCCCAGTATATTAATACAAGTGAACACATATTAATTAAGTCAGATAAATAAAAGCGAAGTGAATATGGAACGTCAGAATGGTTAAGACAATTCTGAAATTCCAGGGAGTTACCGGGAGCAATGGGAACAGATTAAGAGATTGATTTTAAGTGGAATCAAACAGGGGGCTAAAGAAAAGGCTTGTATATTTAAATAAATAAGAAACATTGCATTGTGAATTTCGTACTATTAGTCAGTAACTGATCATTCAAATATATTTCAGAGGAACTTAATTGCATACAGTAACGTTGAGGGAAAGTAGAAAGTAGTTTGCTGAGTAGGCTATATGTAGTACATGCAGGTTAAAGTTTGATTCAAATTGAATATAATAGTGGATTGTTCCACCTACATTACACATAGAAAGATGAGAATTTGTTAAACATTAGATAACGAACTCACTGTAAGAAATATATATTGTAATGTTATTTAGGAGTTGTATTGATCTGTTTCTTGATTGTTCTGTCTGTTGGTTGTCATTGTTGATTAGTAAAGACCTTGTTTTATGTTGGTAAATGTAATGGTAAAAGAGCAAGCTATTCATCACAATTGTATTTTTAGGTTATGAATAAAACAAAAAGTAGTAGCCTAAGTGATAAGCAGAAGGGTTTTTGAACGCTTGTCAGTCAGAAGGAATCTATTAATGTTTATATGACAGGGGTGCTTATGCCCGCTTCGGTTTTCAATGTCCGCCATCACGTTAAAACAGAGGATTGGTGGCATTTTCAGTTCATTGCTTGCTTCCACACGCCTTCCCCCTCCTTGTCTCTTTCATGACTTTAGTTAATGCATTAGAACGATTGTTATCGTAACTTGCCGTGTTTCTAGAAGTCGAACTCACTGTTCACATTGCGGTGTATATTTCCGGAACGGCCTTTCACAATAAAAGCCAAAGGCCGCTGTTCGCCAGAGATGCCTTCACAATAAAACAGTAATTAGCTTAACAATATATTTAACTTATATTACGTCCTTAAATATTGATTTTAATTCATTACAGTTTTCAAATACGGCGCGGATTGAATACAGTTATTTGTGTATTCTGTAACCTCAGCATGCTTGTAACACAACTTAGATAAACAATTTGAAAATGAATAGAATTAACCAAGTAGATAGAATAAGCAAGTGGTAAAGGGGGTTTCCTGTTTGGCTCATTTGGTTTAGAACTGAAGTAAGGAAGAATAGTGTTTTATGAGAACTGTCATTCCTCATGGTTTCTAAAGATAAATCATCAGTTTGTATGGACTTTGATGTAGAGATAGGATCATGGTGGAGAAGGAAGACCTTTTTTGGTTTCAAATTAAAGAAGATTTTAAAGATGAAGTAAGCAGGACTTTAACTAGACAAAAAGAGATTTTACAATGTGGTTTTACTACTTTTAATGGAGTAAAGAATCTGGGTAGACTACTGCCATTGATTTGTTTTAACATTCACATGTTTCAGCATTCCTGACCATATAGACACTCAGCCGTTTTATTTTGTAACCCGTTGGGAGAGGGATTTAAATTGAGTTTTTCTCAGTAGCTGAATGTGATTACAGCAGCATTGGATAGTTCTGCACCACCTTTTGGGTTCTCTGTATCAGTGTGTTGGTGAAGAGTTGCTCACTGCGAACAGAATAAGTGTGCAAAGAATGCATCTCTGAGGAGATATTGACATTATGCTTGTGCCTCGTTGTCAAGGCAACAGTGGTGTGAAGAGGTACTGCGGTTTGGGGGGATTTCTGCCGTACAGAGGACAACGTGTGTCTGCCAAGTGATTCCTTCCCTCATCTCAAAGCCAGGGAGAGTTTCCTTGGAGCCCACTGACCAGAGCCGGTCCTAGCTTTTTTGGCGACCCTGCCACTGGCTACAGCTGCATCACTGACTGTGCTCATTATGACAAGATCTTGAGACATGCTTGTCTCAGATTGTTCTGGAGGAATGATGCAATGATTTTACAGCATAATTGTGCAAGGGTTTCCCAGTTGGTGGTGTAGAAACCTTAATGCTTAGTGTTTAGATAGGAGGCTGCTTGTTTATATGATGGTCTGGAATGCTGAAAAGATTAAAGTTTAATATTCTTGGTTAGCAAACAAGACATCTGAT
Source organism: Pseudochaenichthys georgianus (assembly GCF_902827115.2). Classification (NCBI taxonomy): domain Eukaryota; kingdom Metazoa; phylum Chordata; class Actinopteri; order Perciformes; family Channichthyidae; genus Pseudochaenichthys; species Pseudochaenichthys georgianus. The sequence goes on along the minus strand of NC_047507.1, from coordinate 1,758,766 downwards.
TATTATGTCACACATAATAATCTTGTTATAGAAACTAGCTATGGGTAAAACGTCTGGTTGTTATACCATTGTTATCATGAACAAAAGATAAATAAGGAAAGAGTATCTGCTTAAAGATGAATGGATTTCATATCCTAGAGGGGATTAGTTATTGTGAATACTTCACAAAGTATCTACTAATGTATTGTAAAGAACTTGAATTGACTTGATAAATAAGTGAAGATAAGAAGATGTATTGACCATAAATTAGTCAATTGGTAAATAAAAAATGGCGGAAAAGAGGAGAACTATTAAAGTGAAGTGAAAAATCATTCTAAAACACACTGATAGGAAAGGGGGGGGGCATGAAGGAAGTATGCACTAGACTTTTTATTCATGTGTGAATTTGGTAGTGTTTTAATTTGTTACAGTATTGATCAGTTCAAAGGGAGAGTTTTAGTAACAGCTCTATAAGATCAGACAAATATTTATTTATATAGGTCATGTTGAAGGGAAAGCTGGTTCTAAACAAAATATAGTATTTCAATTTGAGGTACTGGTTTCACCATTGTGGCATAGTTATTACCATAGGAGGGCTTTCGGATGGACATACGAAATGACTTCTGTTTTTAAATCCTTGATGAAATAGGGAGTAATTGTTGCATGTTCGGACACCCAGAGTTCCACGCACTGTTAAAGAGGGTAACATTGTTCTTTAAGTGCACCAGAATTGAAGATAAATTAATAGAATGAGTTATGGAATACATAGCAGAGCTTTACAGATCCTAGTAATGTTTTGACACAAGATAATAGTGATGTACACAAGTTTCTGAAATAGATCTATTAGTCATTTTAATACTAATTAGGTGTAAATGAATTGCAGTAATAGTAGTAGTACTCTAAGGAGGTGACACTTTTCAGGGAATGTGGGAAACGGCAATGAGGGGTTGGAGATATCTTGAACATTATAGTTGTAATTGTGAATTAATAAATGATGGCGCTCCATATATACAGATTTTTATAGACGGAGGATGCTGGCCTGTGCTGGAACATCTCTGCAGGGCACGAAACATGGCCAAAAAGACTGAGACCAACTGACCTTTGACCCTGACCGACAGGGTAACTTGGGAAGGCACTGTCAATGACTGACTCTGAGGTGTACCTGACCAAACTTAACTTTACAACCTGACAGTGTGAGTGTGAGTGAGTGTATGTCTGCATCTGATCAGTGCAACTGCATGATTTAAAACAATGACTAATCAAGCATGTTTTTGGACTAACACATTATTTTTGGGGCTCTGTGGGAAATGAGAGGTTTCCTAACATTCCACAACAGGGGAAACCGCACATGTGACCCGTTTCTAATCTACTTGATGATATTTCACTCCCACAGGAGGTGGCGGTTTGCAGAATGTGAAACTCAAACTAAAACATGAAGATTCTGTTTCTTTTAGGACTGAAAGATGGAGAGAAACACTTCATTTCACTGAAGTGTTTACTGTGGAAATGATGGATGTACATTTGGGAAAAATGTTTGGTATTGTCTTATAATCCATTATGACCTGAAGGTTTTCTTCCCATACAGGATTTTGTTTACACATGAGATAATGTGTAAAAAAGGGGGAGTGTAAACTTCACAATGTACATTTTTCATTTACGGACTGAAAGTAACCGGCTGCCCCAATTCGATTGTTCAATCTGACCATTGATTGACAGTTTTAGAATGTACCTGCTCCATATCTGGGGATAAGACACTGTTTGATGAATGTTGACATGTCTCTAATATTGATTGAGTTATAGCAGGTAACACAGATAAAGAATCAGTGGCCAAGGGGCTACCAGAGAGATGTAAGTCCAGAATGGAATACTGAAGAAGCTGACCTGTGAGTAATGTTTCAACAGGTATTAAAGTAACTGAGGTTTGAAATGTAGAAAGAACATATTTACAGTTAAAGCTAAAACATAGTAATGTAATGAGACACAATGTAATTTAAACAACATCATGTAACTAGTCTGGTAAAGAAGTAAAAGCCATAGACTTTATTGTTTAGGTCATTATGGGGATATACATTTCATCTACATTTATAATAGAAAGACATTTGAGGACAGTTTGTTGGAATTCTGTATTTATTTTTTCAGCGGGATAATATCTAAGCACTGATGGGTAGAAGCAGTATCACCAGGAAGCCATTCACTTTGTTAGTATCGTGATTTTGGTTGTTTTTGAATCCATAACATTAGTGTGTTTCTTTACCAGAAACATTAGCAGTTCAAATCATATTTAGATTTTTAATGGGATCTCAAGGATGTCATTTAAAAATAAACACAGATGCTTGTCAGAAATTCAGAGCTATTGAAATATGTTATTTGGTTTACCTAAAGATGTTGGGATTCTTATTTAGTTGGCACAGTCCAAGTATTAAGATTCTGAAGCTGCACAAGTAATTTAGAAAACCTGTTCACAGACGTCTGTTGTTTTAAGACACCCCACCAACAGGCTCCAAGTTGCCTACGCAGTGGTGGGTCAAACGGCTGAGGGCCCCAGAGCCCGGAGCGTAGGCTTGAGGGATTTTGTATCAGATTTCTCCACACAGGTTGTTGACGGCAAAAGGGGGACCCGAGACGCAGGAGGCTGAAGGTCATCGGGACAAGGTGGATCAACCCCAGGTGCTCCGGCCCCGACCGAGTGACCCAGCGGATCTCTCAGGCCGTCCGCATAGGAGGAAAGGGGGACAGCTCGTACCACGGGAGCCAGTGTGTGGCGGGGAAACCACCTGCTCGGACCAGGGGACGACATCAAGACGGATCTGGGTCTCGTCATGGAGGTCGACACGGATGCTGTCATCAGCGGACTGGAGGAGAAGGACCTCGAGGACATCCATGCAGCAGACGACTTGGAAGCGGCTGGCAGTGGGCTGTGGGACTTGTCGAGGCAGCAGAGGAGTCTACTTCTCTCTGATCAGTTCCACCCGTGAAGGGAAAGCCGCATCTCCCCCTCCCTATCAGCTGTCGTGTGGGCTATTCCTTTGGGGGGGGGCCGGCAGGCGGGCTGATGATTCACCACCAGGAGACTGCTTCTTAGCACTCAGCTGCCCCCTCATGGTTCCTTCACTGCCATGGGAAGGGATGTTCTGTTCTTTCACGATTTCAAATACTTTGGATCTCAGTTTCTGATGGATTTATACGATATTGGAGAGGAATGACAATAGTTATGTTTCAAGTGCCTTGTGTAAGTTGCACTCTTTTAGAAGAGTGCAAAAGGGGGATTGCAGCATCTGATATTTAAGAAGTGTGTTACATTTGAAATGGCAGAAAGTCTTGTTGCAATTTCCAGATATTAAAAGAGGTCCTTTGAGTTTCTCTGGTAATTATCAATAGTAGCAGTTAAGTGAATACTGTTCAAACAATACTTGTGTTTGTGTTTTATATTGATTTCTCTGTTTTATCCTTTCATAAATGTGAGGACTAAAATGGCTATGAACAAAGGGCTAGTTTCAGTAAACAGGGTTTTATTGCTCTGTGGGGGAGGTGTTATGCAGGACATGGTGCTAGGTGGGGGAAGATCGCAAGCATCTCATGTTTCAGGGAAGTCTACATATCTTGAATAGTATATGTGTGGGTTTAATTACTTTGTATTTTGTGTAACCAGAAGTTGGAGATATGAGAGGTGAAATATTTGTGTTATCTTTGGAAGCAAAGAAATATCCTTTAAGACACATCTGAGGTCTCTGGAATGTGGGGGGGGTGTGTGTGTGTGGAGGTTGAGTAAACTCCACCCCTTCCTGTATCTGTTGGTATGAAAGCCTCTTCAGCTTTTTGTTCTGCCTCTCTCTTCTGGCGCCGCCGGACCGGAAGGTTGTGGCGGCCCGTGAACAAGGGCCAGGAGTAGGCATACTCCTGACATTACGCATATGATATGATATGGTTTTGTATGGTAATGTATTGATTATATTGCATTGTTATGTTACCATTAAAATAGATTATTGTTTTTAATGGATACTTGTATGTTCTGGATTCCTTCCTGTATGATAACCAGCTTGTTAGGGACGCGCAGAGATTTGGAATGCGGACCAGTTGTCCCTACAAATTTCTATCAGTGGGGGGAAGTGTGTGTGTGTGTGTGTCTGCGTGCGTGCGTGCGTGCGTGCGTGTGCTGATGAGAGGAGGTGTATGTGTGTGTGGCAGGGTGTCTGGGTCATGGAGTGTAAGTAAGAAGGTTTATATATATAGGATTACTTTAAAACAGTCCCAAATAATACATGTTCACTTCAATACAGTTTAAGATAATACCTGTTTACTTTAATACAGTTTAGAACAATATCTGTTTGCTTTAATAGCTGTGGAAATCTATACCATACTCTCTGATGATGTGGCCGAGCAGTAACACATATGCCGCCTTTTCAGCTCCGGCTCGGAGCTAGAGCCTGAAAAGCACCGGGTTTTCCTGTTCACACCGCAGCGGCGCCGGCTCTTAGCTCCGGAATCCGCTTCATTTCCAGCTCCAAAACATTGTCGGTCCAGAGGCAAGAGCTTTGGAGCTAAGAGGCGACGTCGCTTACGTCGAGGCGTGCAGGAAACTAAACCCACCTCCCCTGAACATGGGTCGACTGTTATGCCTGCCTACAAGCAGTAGTGCCTATAAACACACTTTATAAAGTCAGGCAACACTAACCAGGCTTCGTGTGATTCTGTTTGTTTGTACCTTACTTTGACCATCCGTTCACTGTTATCGATCATTGTGGAGAGAGGCAGACGTGTTGTTTTGTATTATTGCAGCTATCGGATGCAAGTAGTCAGTTTAGCTTCGGTTGCTATGCTAACATCACCCGTTTTATACCAGAGAAACTTTCATAACAGCGTTGTGATACCAAACAGTGTCAATTCAGACTGACACACATTCACTTAGGCTAAGGGGAACTGGGGATATGCATCAGCTGCTTGTGTGAGTCGGACAGTGAATACTTTAGAGCGGCGCTGCAGTGTGAGCTAACCGGGAGCTAACGGGAGAATAAACTCCTGTGGAAGAGCAGCCAGCACTGCAGCGGTCGGTAAATGCTGCATAAACACATGAATAAACAATGAACCACGGCACTCTGGAGAAAAGTATAAGGTTGGGGAAGTCGTTATTCAATTTATTCTGGCTTCGTGTGATTAAAAGCAACACGATCATCGACCCGACGCAGTTGTTGTTGTTGTTGTTGTGAGCGCCGTAATGGCTTCCGTTGGGGAGCAAATCAGCGATGTAAACGGTGACGTCATGACGCAGCAGGGGCAGCTCTGGGGCGCCAGTGGGCGGTGTGAACAGAGCGGGAGCTGAAAAGGGAAACCGGAGCTGAACCAGAAAAGCTCCCGCTCGGAGCTAGAAACTGAAAAGCGCTGGTGTGAAAGCCGCAATAGAGAGAAAAGAGTAATGGGCCTAAACAGCTCCCTTGTGCAACCCCGTAGCGGTTTTCATGTTTCTCTGATGTATGGCCTCCTAGACTAATATAGAACATCCTTCCTCTGATATATGTTTTGATCCAGTTCAGCACTCAGCCAGAGAAACCAATAAGCTTTTCAAGTCGATTTATTAGGATGTTGTGATCAATAGTATCAAAAGCTGCACTGAGATCTAATAGGATAAGGATGGAGATTTTATTTGCATCAGAGTTGAGTCTGAGGTCACTAATTACCTGTGAGTGCAGTTTCCGTACTGTGGTATCTTCTGAAACCTGACAGAAACACTTCTAACATGTTGTTTTCTTTAAGATAGGAACTGATTTGGACTGAGACAATTATTTCCAATATTTGACTGATAAAAGGTAGATTTGATATTGCTCTGTGGTTTGCTACTGTGTTGTTATCCAGTTTAGGTTTCTTTAATAGAGGCTTTACAACAGCTGTTTTAAAGGCATCAGGGAAGACGCCAGTTTTAAGGGATGTGTTTATAATGTCCAGGACAGGACTGGAGATGCTATCAAACACTCGCTTAAAGAATTTTGTGGGGATGGGATCAATGTCTGAGGTTGTGGAGTTTGCTTCTGACACAGTTTTACACAGTTCGCTTAGTGTGATGCATGTGAAGTTACTCATGGTTACATTACATACTCTACTGAGATCGGGTTCATCTCCACCTCCACTAGTATTGATACTAGCTCTGATTGAAGTTATTTTGTTCTCAAAAAACAGAGCAAATTCCTCACATGTAGCTGTTGGCGAGGGTGGGGGGGCAGAGACAGGGTTTAGCAGCTGATCGATAGTGGAGAAAAGGACTCTGGAATTTCCGGCATTTTCTGTGATAATATTGGAAAAATAATCTTTCCTTGCCCGTCGGATGGTTCTGTTAAAGACAGTTAACGCATCTTTGTAGATATCACAGCAGATAGTGGTTTTTGTTTTCCTCCATTTTCTCTCTGCTGCACGACATTTCCTTTTTTCTTCCTTGACACCATTATAGTTCAACCAGGGGGAGGCTCTGATTGTCGATTTCTTTTTAGTTTTTAGTGGGGCAACAGAATTTAATACAGAGGATAGTGCATCATTGAGATGTTCTACCATTTCATTCAGAGAGCTGTCATGACTGTGTGGTTCATAGAGTCTGATGAGATCGGTGAACTTTGATTCAGCCATGTCGTTAAGGAGCCTTTTTTGAACTATGACTTCTTTTTTTGTTTTAGTCAGGGTCATTTCAGCATCAAAGAATATACAGTGATGGTCAGAGAGAGGTAGCTCAGTTATTGAGATATTACTGATGTTTAGTCCAGTTGTTATCACTAAGTCTAATGTATTACCATGTCACCTTATCGTAACCGGTAACACACAGTGAGATCAATTCAGAGAACTCTTGTATAAATAATGGTGAGTGTCTAGGTGGACGGTATATTGTGACAATTATGGTTGATTCAGTTTTTAGTTCAATGGCTAGATATTCCATCGACATGAACTCACCTAGTTCTGTTATTCTAAACAAAAATGTTGAGGAAAAAAATGGCTGCAACCCCTCCTCCTCTTCGTTCTTTCTGGGCAGTTGATAAAAGCTATAGTTTGGTGGACAGGTCTCTCTCATTATTGATGTAGCTGTGTCGTTATTAAGCCATGTCTCCACTAAGCAGATGCAATCTAAGTTATTTTCTTTAATCAGGTCATTAACTAAAAAGGTTTTATTATTCAGAGATCTTACTGGTATGTTGGAGATGGCATGGCATCTGTACTATCGTTGAGTCCACTGAGATTGCACTGAGTTCAAGATGTTGTTTCGTGGAAGTCAGTGGGTTGCTTGTGTCCATGCAAGAGGTTGTGTCATTCGATTTAGATGGAGCAGAGATTGGGGCTTGATTCTGTCCACTTAAGGAGGTCAAGAGCACGTGACTGATGTTTGCTGTTAGTAGTCGAGAACCTCTATAATTTGGGTGAAGACCATCAGATGCAAAGCGGTCCCCACAATTCCAGAAAATATTGAAATTGTCAATGAATCTCAGTTTGTGTGAGTGACAGACAGATGCCAGCCAGGTGTTGAAAGACAGGAGTCGACTGAATGACTCTTTTCCTCTACGATAGCAAGCAATTGGTCCACTGATGGATACATCCTGATGTTCGGTTAGTGTATTCAGTAGCTTGATGAAATATTTTTAAGTGTCTCAGTGCCAGTTTTTTTGTGCAGGATATCAAACGATCCAGTGTGGATCACAATCTTGGTGCGGTTTGGTTTATCTTTGAGGATTTCTGGTATCACCGATGACAGGTCCTCGACAGATGTGTTGCTCAGACAGATATTATCTGCTTGTGCAAGTTTCACATGCTTTGTCATGGCATCTCCAATCAAGATAATATCCGTCTGTGGTGTTGTCCTTGCATTCCCCACGTCACCTTTTAGGCCGCCTCCTCCTTTATCAGTGTTGTTTGGGTTAGCAGTTATCCTTAAGCCCTCAGTGCTGGTAGCTCTGTCTGCAATGTCCCGGGTAGCCTCTGAGCTAACGCTAGCAACGTTAGCTTCTCTATGTGTTAATAAGCTATGATTAGCTGGAGAGGTCTGGGTGGGTTTTGGGGTGAAATGTACCTCTCCCTGGCGAAGTTGAACAGGCCGTGTTGGTGTTGATGCACCATCCTGGCGCATCGGGGGTACAGGCCCTTCATGCTCAGTGTCAATACTCCGGTGTCTTTTTGCCTTGGGAGTTCCAAGTGATTCAAAGCTGTTTCTGAGCACGAGAGGGGGAGAGCGTATGCTGGAAGAGTATCTGTTTCGCTTACTCCGTCTATTCTCTTGGACCTTAATCCACGGTTCAGTGCGCTGCCACTTCTTCGGTTTAGCACCGAGAGCAGGCCACGGCTCTGGTGGAGATAGAGGCTTATCGGTAACGGTGCTGTTTACCACAGCTGCCTCGAGTATCGTGTCCAGAAATGTCTCATCCTCACGGATCTGGTACAGATTAGTAACCCGAGCTTCTAACTCCATGATTTTCTCTTTGAAGTTGAGACAACTAATACAGTCCGGAGATACTGTGTATGTCGTCATCTTGCGCTGTCTCTGGATAGATAATATTCCACTGCGGTCCGTAGTAGCACAAAGCTAGCACATGACTTTATGCGAAGGTCTTCATCTTGTCATCTCATAAACAAGAGGATCTTTAGAAAACTAATACAACAAAAACGCCTTCACTGGAAAATAGAAAAACTAACAAACTGATGTCTTTCATGATTAAAAGAACAATAAGTAAAATATCAAACACTTAAAGGTGGGGTAGGTAATTTTGGAGAAAGCAGCTCGAGTGCGCTAGAATTTGAAAATACACAGCCGGAAGAAATCTGCCACTTCCTCACAGAGCCCCTCCTCCAACACACACGAACGCGCACATGACCAATGAGGGCAGAGATCAGTTTGTGCACAGATGGAAGGCTGACAGGCAGGTAGGCCATCCAGTTATTTTAGCCGGCTCAGATGATTGGTCGTGCTTTTTACAGCGCCACGGCTTCCACAGATGGCATTTTTTATGGATTTTTTGTCAAAGCACCAATGGGGTCTGAGCTCCCATGAAAGCAGTAAAATCATACATCTGTGGGGGTCGTATTACCAACAATCGTTATTTTAATCACAAATAATGCATGTGTCAATGCATTATTAGACTGGACGGCGGAGGCTGACTTTAAGGAGGTCAAGACCGCGCTGGCTCAGGCGGCCCTGTTGGCGCATCCGTCACCCACGGCCCCCATCTCCATTATCACAGACACATCGGACTACGCCGTCGGTGCGGTGCATGAGCAGTGGGTGGAGGGCGCCTGGCAACCACTCGCCTTTTTCATCCACCAGCTGACGCCTAGGGAACGCAGGTACAGCGATTTTGACCGGAAGCTCCTTGGACTTCGGCTGGCTGGGCGGCACTTCCGATTTTTGCTGGAAGGCCGTGAATTTACGGTGTTCATTGACCACAAGCCTCTCACGTTACTAATGTCCAAGATGGCGGAGCCTTGGTCTCCTCGCCAGCAACGACAGCTTTCCTACATCTCGGAGTTCACCACGGACATCCAGCACGTGGCTGGCAAGTCAAACCTGGTCACAGATTGCCTCTCCAGGGTCGTCATCGGGGCCATCCAGTTAGGCCTCGACTATACCCGCATGGCAGCGGACCAGGTCACAGACCCCAGCGTCCAAGCCCTGAAGGGGGCTGACGTGGGGCTGCGCCTGGAGGATGTGGTTTTCGGCGAGGCGGGCGTTACTCTCCTGTGTGATGTCTCCACGGCCCAGCCGTGTCCAGACGCTCCCAGCAGCTGGAGGCGCTCCATGTTCGAGGCGGTGCACAACCTGTCGCACCCCGGCGGGAAACCTTCGGTGTGGATGGTGGCCGCGAAGTTCGTCTGGCGGGGGCTCAAAAAGGACGTGAGGGCTTGGGCCGGCACGTGCGTGGCTTGCCAACGTGCTAAGGTGCACCGTCACTCGAAGGCCCCCCTGGAGCGATTCCTGGTGCCTGAGAGGAGGTTTGACCACGTCAACATCGATCTGGTTGGTCCATTACACTCCTCCCAGGGTTTTTCCTACCTCCTAACTATGATGGACAGGACGACCCGACAAGCTGCCTTGGGTTATGCTGGGCCTGAGGAGGATCTGCACGGCTGAGATGATCTATTAGCCGCTGAGGGTTCCAGGGGATTTCCTCCCCAACGCATCAGCCCCCTGGTTGGCGACGGCCCAGCAAGCTTCCCTGCAGGACGCCGCTAAGGCCTTTGCTCCGATCCCCACTGCTCAGCACGGCACTCAGGTGTCCCGGGTTCCCGTGGGGCTTCGCTCGGCGGAGCACTTGTTCATCCGGCACGATGCTCACAGAGGCCCCCTGCAGCCCCCTTACGACGGGCCTGTCCGGGTCTTGGAACACGGGGACAAGCACTAGGTGGTCGACCTGGGTGGCAAGGCCGAGCACGTCTCGGTGGGCCGGGTTAAGGCTGCTCACCTGGAGTTGGACCAGCCGGTGGTGCTGGCACGGGAAAATAAAGTGTGGAGTTCTATTCTCAACACGCCGACTCCGACTCCCATTCATCGGCTCTACTGCAGTGAATATGTGGTTGAATTGTAGTTTTTTATATAATACATATATTCAGTGTTAGTGTTACAGTGCTTTTCGTATGTTGTCTGATGAGTTTTGGTTTGCAGAATTCACCAAATAAGATGAGGACTTTTATTCTGAAGGACTCGAAGCAGGAAGTGATGCAGAAACCTCTTGAAGACTTTCTATGTTGCGCATGTGAGAGATTATGGGAAGTGATTGGGATGGGCTGGAGTGTGTGTGAGGAGTGTGTGCAGTTTATCCCTCCAGCATGATGAAGCAGCTTCCTCTTCTTCCTCTTCTTCCTCTTCCTCTTCTCTTCAGTCTCCTGACTGGAAACTCGTCTGCCTGCACAAACGGTGAGAACACTTACACTCTCATTCACACAACATTACGTCATGTAGGCCTATGTAATTTAATTATATCTAAAAGGCTGAAAAACATGCAGGAGTCTGGAAACAGAATATTATTAGTCTGCTTTTTATTGCTCATAGGGAAATATAGAACAATATCTAAAGTAATGCATCATCAGAAGAAAGCCTATGAAGAAATGGAGCGCTTCTTATCAGTCTAAGCCATAATCATCATCTTATTGTGATAGGCCTTTATATTGCTGCTCTCATAAAAACACCATTAATGGATTTCTCTACACAAAAACATTTTTGGATCTTCATCAAATAAATAAAATATTCAGCTTAGATTCAGTGTTCTTGTCCTCCAATAGGATTCAATGTAATATCATTTCTGGTAAAATGAGAGAGGAAAGAAATCATAGATATGTCATCAGAAAGTATTGCTATGAAGACAGATGAAAAATAAGTCTTCATTAAAAAATGTAAAACTATTGGGATCAATTTTTAACCTTGCATTCATCCATTTTGTTCAATATGTTCACATTTCTGTCATGTCATGTACAGTTAATATTATTTTCTTCCCAGGTTCAGGTGTTAACGAGAGAATTGGAAACACATTTTGAAATGTTCTTAACCTGCTCAGATTTTACTTAAAAGGGACCTATCATGCAAAGTGCACTTTTTGATGTCTTCTCTACATCAACATGTGTCCCCGGTGTGTCAGGGAACTCATGCAGCGTCAGAAAATAAAACCCTCTCTCTTTTCCTCCGTACCCAAATCTCTAAAAACGGGGGAACAACGGAGCTGATCCAGATTTGCGTCTGATATGACGTAATATCTGAAATGTGGACCCACGGCCCAATCAGAAACGTTGCTTTCAGAAACAATGCCCGACTGTTTTAGACGTAATATGATCGGTGTTTACATTAGCATGCTAACACTCAGAGCTAACCTGTGCTGGAGAGCATGGAGAAACAATTGTGATTATGCTGTTAGGAGTTGTTGGGAGGTGCAATGTTTACAGTGTAGTTTGTGCAATCGAGAAGGTTAACTAGGGGAAGTGCATTATGTGTAAATAGGTATGGACACAATGGATATGTGCAATTTGACGGACACTATGCAGGTGCAATATTTGATTTATGTATAAATACAATAGGGAAAAGTGCAATATTTGATTATGTATGTGCAATAGGGAAAGTGCTGTACCTGTATGTTTCTTGTGTGTTTCTTTGCCATGTGATATGTGATCTCTGTTCTGTATCTATGACTGATTGACCTGAATGTTTTATGTGTATTATCTCGATGCCCAAGACAAATTTCTCCTAAGGGAGACAATAAAGCTCTATCTTATTTTATGTGTGTGAAGAAGCAGGAAGTAAAAAGGAACTCACCTTGTGCTGTAACCGGCAAGAGAGAAAGCCTTTGAGCTCCAGACTGTTTCAGATCCTTGATAATCCATGATATGGCGTTTAATGTAATCGTCTAGACCAGGGGTCGGCAACAGGCGGACCACGGTCCGGATCCGGACCCAGACGCCGACCTATACGGACCCGAGCTATAATCAATACATTAATAGGGGATTTGTCGGCGCCTCCCGCTTTTTTAACGCTGATTTGGGTGACTTGTGTAATTCGTGGAGAACCGAAGAGTTTTCGACTGACGGACAACTTCTCACTTCACAAAAGAAGAAGAAATCTAGACCGCAAAAATAATTAAACAAGCGAGTAGGCTACCTGTTTTTCCTGGCCAAGGACAGGTTCCTTGAACACAACACGAGCGTAACCTGTCTTCCGTGTCTTCACGTGGTATATGTCTCGTCTGAAAGGAGTGCTGAGCACCGGAACGCCGCTCCAGCCCTTAAAATATTGCATATAAGGATAATAATCCATAAGGAGCCGTACACATGCCGCAGTGTTTACGTGGCTGTGTCTTTAGTTGTAAGCACAGTGGCGATCTGTTGTTATTAGCATCGAATTTAAAGAGCTTTTCTACAACCAGGTGGAAGAGAGCTCTCTCCTGAGAGGCTCAAATATCCTCAGCTCAGTGAGGTTAAGGCACACCTTGATATGGTCATTATAGTTATTAATGAGACTAAATGAAATACTATATGAAAGTAACAAAAAAGTTGTTAAAAATAACAAGAATAGAGTTTAAAAGGGGAGTGATTTGTAAAATATCCAAAAAGAAAAATATGCTTACAGTTCTGTTTCATATGGGTGTTGAGAGATGTATCCATAGATCTCTTAATGTTGCTCTCAAAGTGCACCAGATTGATGCTTTTAACTTCAATATTTTAAGCAAAGGTTGAGTTCAATAATGTGTACGACCCTCGGAGGATGTTGTAAAAATTGAAAGGAAAAAGGTTCCCCACCCCTGCTGTAAATAATAATAAAAACCCTTGATTTTTAACTTAAAGGTGGGGTAGGTAAGTTTCAGAAACCGGCTCGAGATACACTTTTTGTTATATTCCATGGAATGCTCTTAACATCCCGATAGCAATGAATAGCTTAAGTGCTTTGCAACAAATCCATAAAAAAATGTCATCTGTAGAAGCCGTAATACTGTAAAAAGTACAACTTGACTCCATGTCAGCCCAGATTTACAAACTCCTGGCAGGACAAGCTCAATTCTCACACTGAATTTAAAAAAAGTGAGTGGGGGACTGCAATATAAGAGGGAAAGAAAGAGAAACTTTGAAACTGTTCAATTGTTATGATGTGTAAAGACTGATATTGTTCTATAATCGGCTGAAACTGTTAAGTCATGATGTGAAACGGTTAACAAAGAAAAAGGGACTCAAGCTGCTGCTACACTTTATTTTATTTATCTAAAATGAAGCACTTTTAAGATGCACATATTTTCAAAAGCTATTTTATTTATTTTCTCTATTTTATTTGTAAATGCAGCCCGAGAGGAACGTTACACATATCCACAGTATTTAATGTTAATTGACAATAAATATTGTTGTTTTTTAATTGTACTTTCTTTATTTGATTGGCAGTCAGTTGTTGATTATGCAGACGTTGATAAAGCTACAGGTCACTTCAATATATATCACACTAATTCATGAAGCAAGTTAGACATTTTGATGTTCCGGACCTTTGCATGGGGACATTTTCTCTAACTGGACCTCGTTGAATTTTAGTTGAAGACCCCTGGTCTAGACGGTAGCTGCCGGGTCCCGCATGAGCTCAGACCCCTCCTCTTTTATTTTATCAATTTATTTGATAAAATAAAAAAAGCTTTATAACTAAAATCAGCCCTTTTGAAACAGGAAGTGAAATAGAGGGATATGAGGCATGGCTAGAATGGGTGATCTGTTTGGTATTTTGAGCATATTTAGGTCGTTGTTTCTTTGAATCTGATCCATTTAATCCAGATCTAAAGTACATTTGTGTGTGTGTGTGTGTGTGTGTGTGTGTGTGTGTGTGTGTGTGTGTGTGTGTGTGTGTGTGTGTGTGTGTGTGTGTGTGTGTGTGTGTGTGTGTGTGTGTGTGTGTGTGTGTGTGTGTGTGTGTGTGTGTGTGTGTGTGTGTGTGTGTGTGTGTGTGTGTGTGTGTGTGTGTGTGTGTGTGTGTGTCTGCAGGTGTCAGCAAAGTGATCTCCGCCGAAGGGACAGATGTTATTTTACCCTGCTCCCCCAGCATCAGAGTAAACCTCCAAAACAAGCTGTTTGACTGGAAGAAGGTCGGTCAGGGAGCAACTCAGCACGAAGTCTTCATGTGGGACTCTGCTGATCATTATGACCGTCACTCAGGTCAGAGTGAGCAGTTTAAAGGACGAGTCTCTCACTTTCAAAATGAACTGCAGCACGGAAACGCCTCCATCGTCATCAGAGAGACGAAGGTGATCGACAGTGGAAGTTACAGCTGCGTTTTTCCACGTCAGCCGAGTGAAGAATTCTGCATTGAGCTCGTTGTTGGTGAGTATTCTCATAACACAGAAAATAAGCCTTCTTATATACAGAAACAAACTAATCTCATGCACAAGTCTCACAGCATTCATTCTCCTGTGAGACAAAGTTCATCTGCTCTGTCCCTGTTAGATAAACACACTGTTGGATTACCATCAGCCATATCAGTGAAACATGTTCTCATGTTTCTGTCCAGCAGACCCTGTTTCTGTAAGGACTCACACACCTGCTAAATCTGAGATGGTGCTTCTTTTCAAGATTAAGATATATATTTGTTGTATAACGCGTTTCTGAGGACAGCTGATAATATCACACAATAATTCTAACACACTCCTGTTTTTTTGCCTTTCAGATCCCATCTTAACTGTCAGAACCATCCCAGGTGAGTCTGGATTTTACGACATCGCTCTCTACCTCTAAGCTCTGATATTCAAAATCACTTTACTCCTCCCTGTGTTGGCAAATGGAGATTATTCCTCTGTGTTTAAAGCACCTGTAGGTTTTATGTGTTTTAATGTTTACACTATTTATGTGAGGGCTGTTTACTACTGTCATAATATTGTTGTAGTCATTTTATATAAATCAGCCTCAATACCTATGTATAATTATTGTTAGGGATCAATGTTGGTAATTTAAGAAAGATACATTAATAATGTCATGGGTCTCAAAGACGGGTCACACAAAAATGAAGCAAAAAATAATGATTATCTAAAAGTCTTCAGAGTCATCATACAAGTCACAGAAAGTTATTTTAATGAAGATAAGGTACCAAATGTTAAAATTACAATAGTTTGAAATATGTTCAGCCTATTCTAAACAAAGCTCATGTGTGTTGTGATGGGTTGTTACACATTTCAACCTTTCCATCTGAAATACACGGATACACCATCAGAGGGGATGCACACAAATAATGTTAGTATTTCTAAATCTCTAATGCTCTTTACAAGTTATGGTTTATGCTGTGTTCGCAGGTGCATCTCCAGAACCCTCGGTCACAATTCTTGATCAAACAAAGGACTGGTCTCTGCTTCAGTGTTTGGTCCGAGGATCTTTTCCAGCACCTAAAGTGGAGTGGAGGGACAGTTCTGGAAACATCCTTTCTGCTGAGGAGCCTCAGGTCTCTAAAACAGGAGACCGCTACAGCGTGGCCCTCAACACTACTGTGACCAAGACAGACCGTTACCAGTGTGTAGCTACACAGGAGGAGATCAAGCATCAGAGTAGACCTGCACACATCTACGTGCTTCTAAATGGTGAGATATCATTGAAATTGCTTATGTGTTATTTGTTTGTGTAAACATGTTTAATGTGTGTCATACTAAACTAATGAAATACACTTTTAGGAGCATGTACATTAACTCTGAATATACACTGGTAGAGTAAGTGCTGTACGATGTGCAGTACTCTGATGGTTAGCTTCACGCTTGTTGCTCCAGTGTTTCAGATCGATTGGTCACTGAAAGTGGAGCTTAGCACCTTTACTCCTGAAGGATGCTCATTTCCTGAAAATCACTAATATCTCAAATGTACAGATGTGTTTCTGATTCTGATCTTATGTAATACTAGTAATGACTGACTGAGCCACTGAGTCCCTTATTTACAGATGAATAAACTCTATAGGCTTCATAAACTAAACTTCATGTTGTAATAATAATAATAATAATATATTTTATTTATAAGCGCACTTTTCATTTGCGTAAACAAAACTCAAAGTGCTACAAAATTAAAAAGGGTGAAACAAAACAACAATAAAAAAACAATTAAAACAACATAACAAAAGCTGTGACATTCATGCCCGCATGGCATAATGTGGGGGATTTAAAAATCTAGTTAAAGGCTATTCTAAAAAGATGCGTTTTTAGGCCTTTTTTGAAAGCCTCCACAGTCTGTGGTGTCCTCAGCTGGCTTGGGAGGGCACTCCACAGTCTCAGAGCAGCGGAGCAGAAGGCTCGGTCTCCCATGGTCTTCAGTTTTGTCCTTGGTGGGATGAGGAGGTTTGCCTTCACTGAACGTAGGTTCCTCGTGGAGGTTTGTGGGGTGAGCAATTCCTTGATGTAGGAGGGAGCATTTCCATATATGCACTGATGAGTGAAGAGGGTGATTTTGTAGTCAATCCTGAGTGAGACCGGGAGCCAGTGCAGTGATTTGAGGATGGGTGTGATGTGTTCGTACTTCCGCACTCTCATCAGGATCCTAGCAGCTGTGTTTTGGATGTATTGCAGCTTCTGGATGTTCTTGCTAGGAATCCCAATGAGAAGTGCGTTACAGTAGTCCAGCCTGGAGGAGACAAAGGCGTGGACAAGCTTTTCAGCATCTGGCAGACTGAGTGTGGGGCGGAGTTTCGCAATATTTCTCAGGTGGTAGAAAGAGGTCTTGCATATTTGCTTGATGTGGGCCTCAAAGGTCAGGTGAGGATCCATTTTAACTCCCAGATTGGTAACCGTTGTTGAGAGTGGAATGTTCTGACCGGAGAAGGTGATGCTGGTGATGGCAGATGAACGGACCTGATGTGGAGTGCCAATAAGAATGGCTTCAGTCTTGGAGCTGTTTAGCTGGAGGAAGTTGTGCTTCATCCACACCTTTATCTCCTCCAGGCATGTGGTTATTGTGGATGATGGCAGAGGTGCAGAGGGGGTTGGGTTTGCTCTGATGTAGAGCTGTGTGTCATCAGCATAGCAATGGAAAGATATTCCATGCCGGCTGATGACACGACCAAGGGGGGGATATGTATATGGTGAAAAGGGTGGGGCCAAGGACTGATCCTTGGGGGACACCGCAAGTCACAGAGTGAGTTCTTGATTTAGCCGCTCCCAAGGTGACGTGCTCAGTCCTCCCGGTGAGATAGGAGGTGAACCAGTTTAAGGCAGAGTCAGAGAGTCCAATTGTTGTGTGAAGACGGTGGAGTAGGATGTCATGGTCGACGGTATCAAATGCTGCAGTTAGATCAAGGAGGATGAGGAGAGATGGAGATCCGGTGTCAGCTGTCATCAGCATGTTGTACAGGTGAACCTCATAAAGTGACCACTGAATGCATCACTGACTGAACTCTGATCACACAACGGGAGCTCGTGCTTTTAAAACCCTATCTGTGTAAAACGTTCGTGTACTCAGAGTCAGAGACTAATCACAAGCTCTGGATCCAAGCAATGAGTTAATAAACGACCTGCAGGTTCCTCGGAGGTAAACACTGAATCAGGAGAAATGTGGAATCTCAACCCCTGACTATATTTTGGGAATTCCTTTCTAATGAATATAGTTTTATTCCAAGGAGAAGCTACTGTGGTTTCCCCTCAGGCTTCATATTTAAATACATGTCTGGAGGTCTAACAAAGCAGACTGGAAACAAGTGGATTCAGAGGACGTTTAATGCAGGAAACCCAAAGTCCTCAACATTCCCATCAGATGTAAAACTCACAGTACGTTCCATAATGTCCAGGTGTGTGTTCCAGTGTGCGCTGAGAGTAACTGCCTCTGCTCTCAGAGGGGATTCATGCAGACTGAGAAATACATGATCACCTCAACTAGGGATGGGAACGTTTAATCGAATATTCGAATATTCGAAATGATTCAGGTATTCCAATATGAGTTATGAATATTTTTATAATTTTTTTTTTTTTTGGGGAGTGATGCCTAAGTTAATTATCAAATTGAATAATTCAATGTATATATATATACGACTATGCCATAGCTAAATGTGTTAGGTGAAGTCTAAAGGTGTGTTTTGCTCCGCTCACCGGTCCCTCACAGCGGGCAGAGCTGCAGGTGCTGATCTCTCTCTCTCGCGTCCGGTTATACTTCACTCGCGTTTATGTCCAAATCCATCAGATCTAGCTAGTTCTAGCCAATGACATGGCTGCTGCCCCTCCCTGCACGCAGATCACGCAGACTCAAACCTCATCTTGGGCCCAAATGTGGCGCAAATGCGCTCCGCAGCCGTTGCGAGGTTCCGGCGCTAACAGTTCATGAGCATGCTCCCCCGCCCCCTGTCAACACTCGCGACACATGGCCAGCCTAAACAACAATAAGCGCTGCTTGGCGGCAAAGTACTAGACATTTTGACTGGACAGATTTAGTTTTGCCGGTATTCAACATATGTTACCAGTCATAGTCCGGTAATTATTTACACTCTAAGAAGAGTTACATTTATATACATGCTATACCTTGCCATACCCGCAACCTCCGTTCCAGCTGAGGGTCTTCTCTACAGCTGGGCTGATTGTGAATCACCTCGGCACATGAAAGCTGTAGGCCTATAGCTGTCCAACTGTGATCACCATTTGACAAATTCAACTTGGTTTCTACACTTATTTGAACATGTATGTATTTCCAAAAATTGTTGAAAAAAAATTGGGTTAAAAAAATTCAGAATCTTTTTTTTACTTTTTTTTTTTTTTACTTTTTTTTTATATAGGATATGTACATTTCGGTTAACCGGTTAACCGTTTTTTGGGGGGTCGAATATTCGAATATACATTTGCTTTCAAATTCCCATCCCTAACCTCAACCTGGAATATCAGACAGACGTATATGACTTATCAACTCGGCTGTCTGTCATGGAGGAAGGTGAACACAATGTTACCTGCCATACACAACATGTTTCATCTCATGGTAAACAGTTATAACATAATACATGTAAAAAGTTAAAGAACGTCTTCTCTGTAAATGTGCTTCTGTCCTGAGTCAGAATAATGTTTGCAGATTTCCTAAAGCTCTCATCTTTAACAGAGTATATGTACATAAGTCATGTGTTAATGTGTCTCATTGTGTACTAGGTAGTTTGTATGATTCCTATCTTCTATGGAAGTTTATCAAATCATGAATCTGCGTTCATGAAACACGGTAAACAGCTCTGTGCTGACGTTGTGTTTCTGTTGTTGAGCGCTGCGATCAAACTTTAAATTATTTCAACTTTGACCTCGTTCACCTCTGACCTTTCGATGCACATCCAATCAGAACAGCTGTGCTAATTGACACACACTATGGGCCCTTCTCACTTCGGTTAAATGGATTCCTTGCGTCCCTCAATTGCGTCGTTTCCCTGTGACTAGTCCCTCCCACCAGGGAGAGATGCAAGGAAACCACGAGAAGCAGGGAAATTAGTTTTAAGAGCAACGGGAGCGTCACGTGAAGCGACATCCGTTTGTGATGACGCTGCACAGCTGATCGTCTGACAGCAGCTCTGTCCCCGTTATTTCCACACACACCCCCGCCTCTGTTAGTACACATTTACTGACACAAACATCTGTATCATCTGTTGTAGACCCAAACACATTAAATAAAATAAGAACTCATTCTCAAAAAAGATAAACGCCATTCTTAAAATGTATAAACGAAAAAAGCGATCATGAAAATGTTTACAATAAATTAATATAATGATTTTTGACCCCTTTGTTGTTCAGATATATCACATATTTGTAACTAAATGAAACATGAATTGAAACAAAACACGGTATAAACTGAGGAGTGACTCTCGTGAGGTTCATGTGTTTTCTTCACTCCGCTGGGAAACTGCTCTCATGTCAAGAAGCATCAGATCAGTGCATGCACTGCATCGTCCAATCAGTGAGCGATACACAGTAAGGGGGCGTGGCGAGTGTCTGAGGATTTCATCGGAGGATAGTCTGGTGGTTCCTCGGTTATAGCTCCTCCATTATCGCTTCTCGCATCTCGCAATCAGAGGAGGAACCTCAGAAACTGAACTTTACTGTTTCACCACAACGCTCTGCGGACAACCTGCAATAAGCAAAGAGCAAATCACGTGAATGCAGATTAATAGTTACCAAAGTTTTAGTGGAAATGTTTGAAGTAGGAGATACTGTCGATAATGATGGGGTGGGAAATTGAGACTTATATTCTGAGGGTTTCCTGTGTTTTTAGTTCATCTTATACATGACCTCATTTACAAAGACAAGAGCAACAACATCTAAATATTGCGTTTATAAATTTATTATTTATTTTATGTTCACAGGTGCAGCTTCAAAACCCTCCATTACTACACTCGATCAAACAAAGGACTTCTCGCTACTACAATGTGAAGTCAGTGGAGCTTTCCCTAAGCCTCTCCTCCAGTGGACGGACAGTTCTGGAAAAGTTCTCCCTGCTGCAAAGCCTCAGGTCTCAGAGAGAGGAGGCAGCTTCTACATCACTCTCAACGCTAATGTGACCAAAACAGACCGCTATCAGTGTGTGGTCACTCAGGAGGAGATCAACCATCAGACTAGAGCTGAGACCTTCGTGCACATCACTGGTGAGATTGCTATACTCAATATATCATGTAGAATGTTAATTTTATTTTGTATTTGTTATACTTCTGCACAAGGTGAATCAAACTGTGTGAAGAATGTTTGCCCCTAACCCTGACCACAAGGACCATGCATACAAACACATACATTTAAAAAAGAGAAGAGGATTTATGCCAGATTTAGCTATTATCTTATTTCCATCTGAAAATGTTTGAATCTGAAACTCTGAGCCTCCTCATCATGAAAGAGATGAGAGGAAGACTGAGAGAGTCTGAGATAATCAAGAGCTCCAATTTGTAGTGAATACTGAGATCAGTGACACACACACACACACACACACACACACACACACACACACACACACACACACACACACACACACACACACCCCTCCAACAGCTCCACTCTCAGATGAAATGGAGACAAACAGGAACTCTGAGTTCAGTCTGAATTCAGCTTTCTTAGAAACATGTTAGTCACTGATCACTGAGACGTTCTGCAGCTGAGAGGAAACATGTTAGTCACTGATCACTGAGACGTTCTGCAGCTCAGAGGAAACATGTTAGTCACTGATCACTGAGACGTTCTGCTCAGAGGAAACATGTTAGTCACTGATCACTGAGACGTTCTGCTGAGAGGAAACATGTTAGTCACTGATCTCTGAGACGTTCTGCAGCTGAGAGGAAACATGTTAGTCACTGATCACTGAGACGTTCTGCTGAGAGGAAACATGTTAGTCACTGATCACTGAGACGTTCTGCTGAGAGGAAACATGTTAGTCACTGATCACTGAGACGTTCTGCTGAGAGGAAACATGTTAGTCACTGATCACTGAGACGTTCTGCAGCTGAGAGGAAACATGTTAGTCACTGATCACTGAGACGTTCTGCTGAGAGGAAACATGTTAGTCACTGATCACTGAGACGTTCTGCAGCTGAGAGGAAACATGTTAGTCACTGATCACTGAGACGTTCTGCAGCTCAGAGGAAACATGTTAGTCACTGATCACTGAGACGTTCTGCAGCTCAGAGGAAACATGTTAGTCACTGATCACTGAGACGTTCTGCAGCTCAGAGGAAACATGTCAGTCAGGAGTCAGATCCAACTCCACCAGGATCTCATCAGGCTCTGACCAGCTATCGGGCTCAGATGGTTGGAGGAAACATTACCAATAAATGATGTGTACTTTGTTTCCAGTGTTCCCTCTCTTATTGTTCCCACTCACTCTGACATGCTTTCTTTTGTGTTTTAGGAGAAGAACCAGAGAGGAGCTCAGGTTAGTCCTGATTTTAACTAATCTAATATTTAACTTTAAGCTCACTAAACTATAACTGTTAGACTGTATTCTTTGTGAATGTGTGTAGAGCCCTGAGTCTTCCCCTCAGTGTGTCCTCGTGTCCTCAGAGCAGAACCTGTACATGTTCTATAGAGTTTTATGAATGAGTGAAAGCAGCCGTGTCAAACTCAAGTTCATCTCGGGCCACATCAGCGTTATGGTTGCACTCAAAGGGCCGGTTGTAACTTTAAGACTATATAAAAATACTTATATAAATATGTATTATATTATATGTATTATATTACATTATTGCCTCTGCATTGGATTATTATGGGATAGAGTAATAACTTCATAATTAACTACGTCTGAAAGCAGAAGTCTAGGCAGGGCAATAATTGGAAGTCTCTTCAGTGAGAATGTCACAAAATGATTTTTTATTTTTAAAGCCAAATTCTGTGCAAAATTCATATTTGAGATGCATTGTGGGACATGTAGTTTATGGGCCACGTGCTTCTGTAAATCGGCCTGTGACCGTATAATAAACGTATTATATTCTTCCAGAGCTCTTGTGGGGCCACAGAAAATGAAGTCGCGGGCCGGATTTGGCCCCCGGGCCTTGAGTTTGACACCCCTGAGTGAAAGTGTGCTTGTGTTTGGAGGCTCTGCTGCATAAACCCAGAGTGAGTTCCCCTCTGTGGAAACATCAGGATGTGAATCTGCTCTTCACTGAGCTGCAGCCAGGGAGGAGGAGGTTCAGGAGGAGCAGCAGAGCCTCTGTGGAAACATCAGGATGTGAATCTGCTCTTCCCTGAGCTGCAGCCAGGGAGGAGGAGGTTCTGAGGTTCAGGAGGAGGAGCAGAGCCTCTGTGGAAACACTCTAAGTACACTTTAGTCATTAGAGAATAAACTAGCATCACATGTTAGAAGATGATCCCATGTCTAAATGTGTCAGATCAGAGGGTCTTCATCTCTCAGATAGATGCAGTCAGACACTGAATCTATTGCCCTCTGACGTGTTTTGGAGTATGCATCAAACTAAATGGACACACTCGTAATCTGTAGAGGAAAGAGAGAGATCAGAGTGAACGTCTCTGTTTTCTCCGCAGAGCTCAGCTTCAGATGTTCTCTGACTGAGAGCTTTGATCTGATGAGAACAACATGCTCTGACCGTCTGAGTGACATGAACCTTTCTCTTTAGGGTCGATCACTGGATGGATTATTCTTTCTGCAGTTCTCGGCGCTGGTTTTTTTCTAGTTCTCGTGGTTCTTGTTGTTGGCGGTGTTGTTCACACTCGAGTTGTATCCAAGGATCGCACCAAACTAAACCAACTTAACGGTAGGTTTAAATAATGTTATATCAACAGATTCAACATTAGTTGTATTATTAATTGCTGCTATGTACTCCCAGAGCGTCCTAAAGTCGTCTTCTTGAATATCATGTTGTTTTCCTTCCTGCAGAAAAGATAGAGAAGCTTGAAGATGAACAGAAGAAGACTTCCTCCCAAGACACGCTTCCTGCAGATTCTGTAGCTGATCCTCCTGAGAATAAAATCCTGCTGGAGTGAGAAAGACAGTGCGTCAGAAAGGTCACCGGGTCACCTGTGCTGAGGTGTGTGTGTTCACACTGTGTTTTAAGAGCTGGTTAAGGGTTCACAGGTCAGATATCAAACTCCTGTAACTTGCAAACATGTAAGAAAACTTGAAGTAAGAGTAAAGTCATGTACTCCTGTATAAAACTACATTCTGATCCAGCTGTGAAACACCTGCATGCGGTCAGTTCATCCTCAGCTTCTGTCCTTCAGAGAGTGAACGGATGAATGAGGACATTTTAACAGCTCCATAGTTGTAGTCCTCTAACAGCTCCATAGTTGTAGTCCTTTAACAGCTCCATACTTGTAGTCCTCTAACAGCTCCATACTTGTAGTCCTTTAACAGCTCATAGTTGTAGTCCTCTAACAGCTCCATAGTTGTAGTCCTTTCACAGCTCCATACTTGTAGTCCTTTAACAGCTCATAGTTGTAGTCCTCTAACAGCTCCATAGTTGTAGTCCTTTCACAGCTCCATACTTGTAGTCCTTTAACAGCTCATAGTTGTAGTCCTTTAACAGCTCCATAGTTGTAGTCCTTTGACAGCTCCATACTTGTAGTCCTTTGACAGATGCTCTCCTGCTGCTTGTAGTTCGTAAAGGATGTGGAGACGGCATTAACAGAAACTCTCTCTGATCTGAAGCTGCTCTCTCGCTGTAAAGAAATGTACTCTGAAGCTGGAATATAATGTGACTTATTTTATATTTTTGTATTGACATAGTTTGTTACGAACTTGTTGTTTGTGATTTTGTTAAAGTGCTAATCCAAAGTATATCATCTGAATGATGACCTGCTGTTGCTGTGAGGCTTGAACTGTTTTTATTGTATCTAAATATGTGTTAATGTTGATCTCTGATGCACTGCAGGGTTCATCCCGTGATTAAAGCTTTAACATGTGTGTCCAAATGTTTGAATAAAACATCCTCTGAGCTTCTGATAACTTGAATGATTTATGTATGCGACTCATATTAACTCATTTTAGTCTTGACCTAAGATTTCCATTGTCATAACTGCACTGCAGCTACAAATGACAATAAAAGCCTTGCATCTTGAATCGTGATTATATATTTAGACATATAATTTACACATGGTTTAACTACACAAAAGAAGGGCTGTAAAGTCTCCTCCTTAACGGGCCGTCCACACTACAGCTTCGACAGCTTCAAAAACGGTTTCCAACGCGCACAGACTCACAAACAATACCAGGCTGAGATATTATGGGGAATAACGGGAGTTATCAATTTCACTATTTATTTCACCGTCTGGTCTCTGGCACCACCCAGTGGTTTTTGCTGCAACAACAATTAAGGGACAGTATCTTTATTTCATTTTGATATGTGATGTGTTCTGTACCAAACCTGGATGTTTTATTAAGTCTGTAGAATACTGCTTGTAGGCCGGGATCTGTTCGAATAACAGAAATATTGTGGGTTACCATGGGGACGTTACCCGCACATTTTCGTAAAGCAGAAACATTTTTATTTATATTTTGTTGCTGTATGTTATTTGTATGTTTGCACTTGATCAACACCAAGTCACATTCTTTACTGTCTCAATGAGCCTTGAGGGTTTGTAAAAATAATTGTCAATAAAAAAAACAAAATAAAAACATGGGGACGTTCTCTTTAAACGTCATGACGCAATCACGCAGAGTTACGTTAAGGCGAACGTGGGCGTAGTTAAATGTGAACTAGGATTGAAAATCGATAGATGAGCATTTCTTTAATGTCATTCTTACTTACCTTATATGTCATTGTCTACCCCTGATGAACCCATATGAGGTTAATTATGTCCTTGAATAAGAAATAGCAAACAACACCCATGGTCGATAATCATGTTTACTCTTGCAGTAAGTAAATATCACCGGTATTACAAACCAATAACGCATCGCTCTGGTTCAGATTAATGTTGTCAGGTGTTTTGTGTTTTTTTTCTTTTTCTTTGCGGAACACCTCTGTGTAAAATGTACAACATTTAAGCCACTTATTTTCGGTTAATAACATTGAATAGTGCAAATACAGTATAAAATAAAAATAAACAGTTTACATCTAACACAAATAGAAACTACATAAAAAAAACAATCATTTACAACCAGAAGTACTCAGATCTTATACTTGAGCAAAAGTAGAAGTACTCAGATATTGTACTTGAGTAAAAGTAGAAGTACTCAGATCTTGTACTTGAGTAAAAGTAGAAGTACTCGGATCTTGTACTTGAGTAAAAGTAGAAGTACTCGGATCTTGTACTTGAGTAAAAGTAGAACTAGCCTACTCAGATCTTATACTTGAGTAAAAGTAGAAGTACTCAGATCTTGGACTTGAGTAAAAGTAGAAGTACTCAGATCTTGTACTTGAGTAAAAGTAGAAGTACTCGGATCTTGTACTTGAGTAAAAGTAGAAGTACTCAGATCTTGTGCTTGAGCAAACGTAGAAGTACTCAGATCTTGTACCTGAGTAAAAGTAGAAGTACTCAGATCTTGTACTTGAGTAAAAGTAGTACTCAGATCCAGGCCCGGACTGGCCATCGGGAGGACCGGGAGGTTTCCCGATGGCCTGGCCTGCTAAGTGGCCTGCTGGCCTGAGGACTTTTTTTATGTATGTATTGTGAACGCAACGCTGCGCAAATGTGGGTCTGACTCTGCCTCACAGAGGGTGGCTGGCTGTCTCCATGATGTGGCCTCTGCTGTCAGACTGAGAGAGATAACCTCAGCTCAGGTGAGCTAAAGGACTCTGAATGTTTAGATAGTTCACTTAGTCTAAGTTCTCTGTGGGTCTCAAACGGTTTGGTCACCATTTATGTAAACACATATTTTCATTTGAGAGGGGAGTGATTAGTAAAATATGCATGAATAATAATTTTAAAAAACGTTAACTAGGTGGAAAAAGGTAAGATAAGCTTTTAAAACGTGTTGAGAGCTAGTCTTTGCTGCTGCCTCAAGGAGCAGGGGGGAGAGGAGGGAGGGAGAGAGGAGGGAGAGAGAGGGGGGACAGGAGGGAGAGAGAGGGGGGAGAGGAGGGAGAGAGAGGGGGGAGAGGAGGGAGAGAGAGGGGGAGAGGAGGGAGAGGGGGGAAGAGGGAGAGGAGGGAGAGGGGGAGAGGAGGGAGAGAGAGAGGAGGGAGAGAGAGGAGGGAGAGGGGGGAGACAGGTGAGGCTGGTTCAGGAGCCCAGACACACTCACAACTATAAATGAACCAAAAACAAATAAACAAGTTTCAATGTTTTTTCATATTGGATATGGCATGCTATTATGGCCATGTTTTTATGATTTTATGATTATTTAAATGTATACAGTTATGTTTCATTTGGGTGTCTCTTTATTTCCCCCTCAAAATGCACCAGATTGATGCATTTAAGTCCAACATTTAAAAAACAATCCTACCTGCCCCCGGACCCCCCTATAGGATTTGAGGTCCACCCCTACTTAAAATATGTTCACATAGGTTCCTAAATAGATTTGCACATTTTTTTAAATAGTAACCCATGTCCATATGTTTATTTTTGGGTAGTAGATTTAGAGGGCTCTCACTACGGGCAGCAACGCTGTAAAAGTTGACAAATAAATCCGGCAAAATGGCATAAAAAACTGGTAGTGGCCTGGCTGGGTGTATAATTCCCGGCCTGATTTATTGTCCCAGTCTGGCCCTGCTCAGATCTTGTACTTGAATAAAAGTAGAAGTGCTCAGATCTTGTACTTGAGTGAAAGTAGAAGTACCAGAGTGTAGGAATACTCTGTTACAGTAAAAGTCCTGCATTCAAAATGTTCCTCAAGTGAAAGTAGAAAGTATTCTCATCTAAATATAGAGAAAGACAGTGAAAGTAGTCGTTGTGCAGATTGGTCCATTTCAGAATAATATATATGATATGTTTTATAATGATTGATCATCAAAGTGTTCTCAAAGCTGGTGAAGGTGCAGCTAGTCTGAAGTACTTTGTAGACTGCAGGGTAGCTGGTGAAGGTGCAGCTAGTCTGAAGTACTTTGCAGACTGCAGGGTAGCTGGTGAAGGTGCAGCTAGTCTGAAGTACTTTGTAGACTGCAGGGTAGCTGGTGGATTTACTCCAGGTGGAACTACAGTCTGATTTAACACTTGATTATATTTCACATCATTCATCCACATCTGTAAAGTAACTAAAGGTATTAGATAACTGTAGTGGAGTAAAAGTACACCATTTACCTCTGAACTGTAGTGGAGTAGAAGTACAAAGTAGTATAACATGGAAATACTCAAGTAAAGTACAAATAGGCCTACCTCAAAATGTTACTTAAGTGCTTGAGTAAATCTAGTTACTTTACACCTCTGGGTACCTGTGGGTTATCTGTCGCCACTTTTTATCGCGGGTAGCTGGCTCCTCCACATACATTTTTTAATTTTTCTAAATAACAAACATTAATCCTATTTTGCGGCGATGGGTTAGGCGTATTTAGAGAGTCTGAAAAAAAGTGCGTATTTAGAGAGTCAGGAAGTGATGGATACACGGATCGTGTTCAAATCAATATGCACGCAATGACTCTAAATAATAATTATCACGCCACCAACACAGTTTAAAACTAAAGTAACCACCCTGTTTTGAAAATGTAAGAAGTAGAAAGTACAGGTATTTGGGTTCAACATGTAAGAAGTAGAAAGTACAGGTATTTGTGTTCAAAATGTAAGAAGTCAAAGTAAAAAGTCGTCAGAAAAATAAGCAGTGGAATAAAGTACTGATACCAGAAACATGTACTTGAGTACAGTAACGAAGTATTTATACTCCACTACTTCCCACCTCTGTTTATAACAGAGTACGGGTCTATTCAAGTGACATCAATAAAGTCAAATAATAAAAAGATCCGCATGTGTTGTGAAAACGTACCGCTAGAGGGCAGTATTTCAAAACAACACTGGATGCAAGCTACCGCTAAAGCAGCAGACGAAGAAGAAGCCTCAGTAGCCATTATGTAGAATGTAGAACTCTTCGGTCTGAAAACAGATTGTTATCCCCTAGAAACAGAGACCCTGCACCGGGGAGACCAGCACCGCGAACTGGACGTGTATAAACCCCACCGGAGGAAGTGTGTGTGTTGTTTTTAAAGACGATGAGGCAGCCACACATACACCGGATGTGTCCTCTGAGGAAAGAGATACAATGAAAGGTAAAGGAGCCGAGTTGTGCTCCATGGAGGCAGGAAGCAGTGGGGTGATTCTGTGTGATCCTAACGACTGTGTGGACAAGAAAACGGACCATGTTTTCAACCTGCTCTCCCTGAACGACACCGCGAACAACCAGCACCATCACACCGTGGAAGACGTGGTTCTCACAAACAAATATGGCGATAAGATCTGCGGTCAGATCTGCACGGAAAACAACGAGAGTAAACTGGTCAGGGGGGTGACGTCACATGCATTGATTTCAAGCACTTCTTCTTCCTCATCTTCTTCATCGTCGTCTTCTTGTGAAGCCATGGACACCTCGGGGTTTATTTCCGGGCTGCAGCAGGAGGGTGTAAACACGGCCTCCTCCACTGGTCCTGGATCTGCTGCTGCCGGGGAAACCTTCTCCGGAACCATCACCATAAACAACCAAAGCATCATAGTGACTATAGAGAACGGGATTCTCACGCTGGCTGCCCCCCCGGAGGGATATGTGCACAAGGAGGACGACATGGTGAGTTTAAAGGAGCACCTGGGCATGAAGGACCATGAGGATATTGTGCTGCTGAACTACGACAGTGGCACCAAGTCCATTGGGAAAATCAGCACCTTAGCAGTGACCAATCAGCAGGAAGAGCCCAGAGCTGGGTTGTCTGTCAGTGAGTCCGATCTGGCTCTGGTGGAGGATTGCTCGCTATCAGATCATGGCACTTCTGTGGGTGCCATTGTGAAGCAGGAGGCGGGGGGGGTGTGTGCTGTCACTGAGGCAGAGCTGGTCAGCCCGTGCTCTAAAAACTCACTCGCAGACTGTGACAATGCTGATTTCCAGTCGTTACCCCTCATCAGGTCCAAAAAAGACACGTTGGTGCCCATCGGGTGTCCAGAACCGGGCTGCGCTTTCACGTTTGATTCGCGTCAGAAGCTGAAAGTGCATCTTCTGAACCACGCAGAGGACCCCAGGCCGTACCAGTGCACGGTGCAGGGCTGTGGGTGGGCTTTCGGCACTTCTTACAAACTAAAACGGCACCTCCAGTCCCACGACAAGCAGAGGCCGCACACCTGCCAGTTTGAAGGCTGCGGCCGGCGGTTCACCACCGTCTACAACCTGAAGGCTCACGTCAAGGTCCACGAACAGGACAACGCCTTCACCTGTGAGATCTGCAGCGAGAGGTTTCGCAGCGCCACGCGACTCGCCAACCACCAGAGGGTCCACTTCGAGCCCCAGAGACCCCACAAGTGCGAATTCCCAGGTAACGCAACGTGGATTTGAATGCTGTGTCTTGCTTTTTATTTGTGAGTATCCGCCGTCGGGTGTTGGCTGAGGCTCGGGTGCCATTACATTCATTATGAAGCAAAGCCCCTCAAAGGAAGCTGTGTTTCATGATAGTCGATACACACATTACATTCCTGGTAAGCATGAAGACAAGTGTACGACTCTTTGTGTACGCTGTCTGCAGAGCATTTGAAACAAGCTATCCTAACACAAATTGTCCCCAGTGTGAAGGATGCTTGTCTCAGTCTGGTGCTTTATTCCTAACCCCACCTTCCGCTGTCTCCCTGCACGTTCAGGCTGTGAGAAAACCTTCATCACCTTCAGCGCGCTGTTCTCTCACAACCGCACTCACTTCAGAGAGACGGGACACTTCACCTGCTCCTTCCCCGGCTGCGACAAGACGTACGACAAGGCCTGCCGCCTCAAGATCCACATGAGGAGCCACACGGGTGAGGCTTTGAGACGCCGCATCACCGTCGGTGGTATTATGAAACCCTCTCTGTTGTTCCCCTCTTCTTCTCAGAGATGTTTTCAGAGAGAAAGTCATTCTTCGATCACATGATGCTGCACATGTGTTGCTGAGCAGCTGCTTGTTTTCAAAGCATTGCATTCCTGAGCTAGTCACTGAAAAGCAAGCATATGTTCCGAGTCCTTTAAATGAAGGCATCGCACCTTTCTCTGTGCTGCTGCTTTTCCAGAGGTGTGAAGCACTTTGAATTGCATTGTGTCTGAAGGGTGCTATCGACACTAACCTGGGCTACGGCCAACGTCAGGTGCTCAGCTCTCTGATGCAGGTGCATTGCTCGATAATAAACGTCTAACTACCTGTTGTTGTTGTTCCAGGTGAGAGGCCGTTTGTATGTGACTCTGGCGGCTGTGGCTGGTCCTTCACCAGCATGTCCAAACTGCTCCGACATAAACGGTAACTAACTTTATCTTCCTATTGGATGAACTCCAACATGTGCTGACAAATTAGAACTATTGCTACCCCGACTCACCTGCTGTTATAACCTAGTGCAGGTGTGGGCGCCCCTCTGCCCCCCCGAGGGTCTCCAGACAAACGGTAACATGGAAGTAGTTAGTGGGTATTTTTCATTTTTGTTGCACAGCGGACGATGTCTTTTTTAATCAGACACCGAAATACAAAATTGAGATTATTTGTGTCGACCACATCCTCCCATTTCCTGGCCCCTCCCCTCAGAGGTGTCTTACTTTGAGACCCCCGGCCATGGAAAAATAACCACGGATAAATAGATTTTAAAAAACAGTCAAGTAGAAAACAGAGTTTAATTCTGCATGGATAGATTTCAACGTGTGTGCTTAATATTTGTAAGAAATTAGTCAAAACTGAATTTTTAAAAGAAACTTCCAGAACAGCATTGTTGCTCCTTATGTTGTATAAGTTATTAGATATATATATATATATAATAATAAATGGGATTTTTATATCGTTTTCCTAATACTCAAAGACGCTTATATGAATATCTAGTAAAACGATATATAAACCTGACGTGTTCTAAATATGATTTGCAGCTTCAGACATACCTTATTTAGAGAGGAAGAAAATAGATGTTACCGACCCATGACCTCGGGCTTCAGTGGTCTGTACACCAACACTTTGCTTCAACACAAACTGTCATACGAGTCAATCAGCTGAGGTTTCATTGGCGTTTCTTCAAGGTTTCCATGCCGATTGCTTGTGGTGTTGCGTAACATTGATTAGTAAAGCCGTCGCAGCTTCATTAGTGAGCGTGTGTGTTTTGGGAATGTTAATTCATGTTATTGCAGGTTTTCGCTCCGACTGCCATATCGTGTACTCTTTTCTGATATCTGTCCGTCCACTCGTTGCTCCTCTCTGACCTCACACTTCCTTTTCTATGTGTTTCAGGAAACACGACGATGACCGGCGCTTCGTCTGCACGGAGGAGGGTTGTGGGAAGTCCTTCACCCGGGCGGAGCACCTGAAGGGGCACAGCATCACTCACCTGGGCACCAAACCCTTCCAGTGCCACGCTGAAGGTAACCGGACCACGCCGAAATGCGTCTTTGTGAACCCACGATTTGAATAGACTATAATGTGATAGGGCTGCTCAATTAATCGTATTTTAATCGCAATTACGATGTTGGCTTGCAACGGTTATGAAAACAACATAATCTAAATAAAACAATTATTTTTTTAATTTGTTTTTGTATTGGTTTTTCAGTTGAATAAACTTAAAGTTCAGGGTAATCAACTGTTAAAAACAAATAAATTGATGTTTTCAAAGTAAATGGATAATCGTTTTTAATAATCGTGATATCAATTATTGACCCAAATAATCGATGTTATGATTTTTGCCATAATCGAGCAGCCCTATAATGTGATATATTATCTTGACTTCCATAATAGTAACTCATGTCTCTGTGTGTTCAGTAACTCGTGTCTCTGTGTGTTCAGTAACTCGTGTCTCTGTGTGTTCAGTAACTCGTGTCTCAGTGTGTTCAGTAACTCGTGTCTCTGTGTTCAGTAACTCGTGTCTCTGTGTGTTCAGTAACTCGTGTCTCTGTGTTCAGTAACTCGTGTCTCTGTGTGTTCAGTAACTCGTGTCTCAGTGTGTTCAGTAACTCGTGTCTCTGTGTGTTCAGTAACTCGTGTCTCTGTGTGTTCAGTAACTCGTGTCTCTGTGTGTTCAGTAACTCGTGTCTCAGTGTGTTCAGTAACTCGTGTCTCTGTGTTCAGTAACTTGTGTCTCTCTGTGTTCAGTAACTCGTGTCTCAGTGTGTTCAGTAACTCGTGTCTCTGTGTTCAGTAACTTGTGTCTCTCTGTGTTCAGTAACTCATGTCTCTGTGTTCAGTAACTCGTGTCTCTGTGTTCAGTAACTCGTGTCTCTGTGTGTTCAGTAACTCGTGTCTCTGTGTTCAGTAACTCGTGTCTCAGTGTGTTCAGTAACTCATGTCTCAGTGTGTTCAGTAACTCGTGTCTCTCTGTGTTCAGTAACTCGTGTCTCAGTGTGTTCAGTAACTCGTGTCTCTGTGTTCAGTAACTTGTGTCTCTCTGTGTTCAGTAACTCATGTCTCTGTGTTCAGTAACTCGTGTCTCTGTGTTCAGTAACTCGTGTCTCTGTGTTCAGTAACTCGTGTCTCAGTGTGTTCAGTAACTCGTGTCTCAGTGTGTTCAGTAACTCGTGTCTCAGTGTGTTCAGTAACTCGTGTCTCTGTGTGTTCAGTAACTCGTGTCTCAGTGTGTTCAGTAACTCGTGTCTCAGTGTGTTCGGTAACTCGTGTCTCAGTGTGTTCAGTAACTCGTGTCTCAGTGTGTTCAGTAACTCGTGTCTCTGTGTGTTCAGTAACTCGTGTCTCTGTGTGTTCAGTAACTCGTGTCTCTGTGTGTTCAGTAACTCGTGTCTCTGTGTGTTCAGTAACTCGTGTCTCTGTGTGTTCAGTAACTCGTGTCTCAGTGTGTTCAGTAACTCGTGTCTCAGTGTGTTCAGTAACTCGTGTCTCTGTGTGTTCAGTAACTCGTGTCTCTGTGTGTTCGGTAACTCGTGTCTCAGTGTGTTCGGTAACTCGTGTCTCAGTGTGTTCGGTAACTCGTGTCTCAGTGTGTTCGGTAACTCGTGTCTCTGTGTGTTCGGTAACTCGTGTCTCTGTGTGTTCGGTAACTCGTGTCTCTAGAGGCTTCTCAATTTTTAAATTTCCCCTCCTCGAGACTTAGACCCGCCCACAGGAGATGCGAGCGGAGGACCGAGGAGGGGAACCGAGGAGAGAGGAGGGGAAGCAGCAGACGTTTAAAGAAATGAGAACTCCTCTCCTCTGAGCGGTCATATTAAAGCGACGTCCGTTCATTATTACGTGGCAACAGCTGCATCAGCTGTCGAGTGTTTTGTCATATTTTATAATCTCTGTTAGATCAGCTGAACATTGTTCCCCCACATATGTACTTTGAATTCATTGAGAGTGCGGTATAATGAGACAATAACAGGCTACAGATGCGGGGACACACACACAAATATATGTATATAAATATATACAATTTAAAGTATGAGATCACTCTCATAATAACTTAACACAATCAGAGACTGGATATATCCCCCCCCTCTCTCTGGTCGCTGAAATGGGGAATTGAAATGACGGGCCAAAAGTTGTATTAAAGTAAGGACACCAAACCAACTGAGACCCGTCTATCCGCCGCATCTACGCACACACTGTACCACACACACACACCTACACACTGTACCACACACACCTCCAGCTCCTAAAGCATAATCAGGCTACAGCCGTTGTGTATTTTATTGTGAAGCACTAAATGGTCTTAGAAACATCTGGACTCTTTGTAGATATCTACTAAACTAAAGAAAATAAAGAGAGTAGGCCTGTTATACTGAGTGATATACATTCTACACACTGCTCTGCTTTCTGCACGGACCTCACAGCTGTTCTCTCTGGAAATATCACGACGCGATGAAAGCCGTTTCTAAAATAATATCCAGGGGATGCATGCAGAGCTGTCATTGGCAGAGATAAGTCCGGCCGTGCGTCACGCCTCCACCGTTCCCGGAAATGCATCCGCGGAGGAGCCGTGGAGGACCCATCAGTGTATCCTCGGTTAGAGCTCCTCCAGAGAGCCTCCTCGACGCTCGATCCTCGGTCCTCGGTGTGCATTTAGAGAAATGAGACGTCCTTCAAAATGGCGCGCTGAAATTCATTTCCGGGTCACTACAGGAGGACCGAGGAGTCGAGGAGGGGAAATTTGAGTATTGAGAAGCCTCTTCTGTGTGTTCAGTAACTCGTGTCTCTGTGTGTTCAGTAACTCGTGTGTCTTTGTGTTCAGTAACTCGTGTCTCCGTGTGTTCAGTAACTTGTGTCTCTGTGTTCAGTAACTCGTGTCTCTGTGTTCAGTAACTCGTGTCTCTGTTCAGTAACTCGTGTCTCTGTGTTCAGTAACTCGTGTCTCTGTGTTCAGTAACTCGTGTCTCTGTTCAGTAACTCGTGTCTCTGTGTTCAGTAACTCGTGTCTCTGTGTTCAGTAACTCGTGTCTCTGTGTGTTCAGTAACTCGTGTGTCTTTGTGTTCAGTAACTCGTGTCTCTGTGTGTTCAGTAACTCGTGTCTCCGTGTGTTCAGTAACTTGTGTCTCTGTGTTCAGTAACTCGTGTCTCTGTGTGTTCAGTAACTCGTGTCTCTGTTCAGTAACTCGTGTCTCTGTGTTCAGTAACTCGTGTCTCTGTGTTCAGTAACTCGTGTCTCTGTGTGTTCAGTAACTCGTGTGTCTTTGTGTTCAGTAACTCGTGTCTCCGTGTGTTCAGTAACTTGTGTCTCTGTGTTCAGTAACTCGTGTCTCTGTTCAGTAACTCGTGTCTCTGTGTGTTCAGTAACTCGTGTCTCCGTGTGTTCAGTAACTTGTGTCTCTGTGTTCAGTAACTCGTGTCTCTGTTCAGTAACTCGTGTCTCTGTGTGTTCAGTAACTCGTGTCTCTGTGTGTTCAGTAACTCGTGTCTCTATGTGTTCAGTAACTCGTGTCTCTGTGTGTTCGGTAACTCGTGTCTCTGTGTGTTCGGTAACTCGTGTCTCTGTGTGTTCGGTAACTCGTGTCTCAGTGTTCAGTAACTCGTGTCTCTGTGTGTTCAGTAACTCGTGTCTCAGTGTTCAGTAACTCGTGTCTCTGTGTGTTCGGTAACTCGTGTCTCTGTGTGTTCGGTAACTCGTGTCTCAGTGTTCAGTAACTCGTGTCTCTGTGTGTTCGGTAACTCGTGTCTCTGTGTGTTCGGTAACTCGTGTCTCAGTGTTCAGTAACTCGTGTCTCTGTGTGTTCGGTAACTCGTGTCTCAGTGTTCAGTAACTCGTGTCTCTGTGTGTTCGGTAACTCGTGTCTCAGTGTTCAGTAACTCGTGTCTCTGTGTGTTCGGTAACTCGTATCTGTGTGTTCGGTAACTCGTGTCTCTGTGTTCAGTAACTCGTGTTTCAGTGTGTTCAGTAACTCGTGTCTCTGTGTGTTCAGTAACTCGTGTCTCTGTGTGTGTTCAGTAACTCGTGTCTCTGTGTGTTCAGTAACTCGTGTCTCTGTGTGTTCAGTAACTCGTGTCTCTCTGTGTTCAGTAACTCGTGTCTCTGTGTTCAGTAACTTGTGTCTCTGTGTGTTCAGTAACTCGTGTCTCTCTGTGTTCAGTAACTCGTGTCTCTGTGTTCAGTAACTCGTGTCTCAGTGTGTTCAGTAACTCGTGTCTCAGTGTGTTCAGTAACCCATGTCTCTCTGTGTTCAGGCTGTAATGCTAAGTTCTCGGCTCGCAGCAGCCTCTACATCCACTCTAAGAAACACAAGCAGGAGGGCGGCGGCAGCGCTCTGAGGAGCCGCTGCCCTCTGCCAGACTGCAGCAAACACTTCAGCTCCAGGAGCTCCATGAGGAGTCACATGATCAAACACCACCACCTGAGCCCAGGTAACACACAATGTTCCCTGAGTCGTTCTCAAAGATGTTCGGCTGGAATCATTAATGGCACTTTGTATTTTAACACCACCACATTTACAAGCATTCTTTGCCCTTTGTAAATTCCTTTTAAAGATGTACTGAAAAATTGTCAACAATGGAGTACATACAGATACTCTAATCTCTAATAATCACCAAGTCAAATTCCTCGTACGTGTCAACCTACCTGGTAATAAACCTGATTCTGATCCTGATTTTATGTAATAGAACAAAACAACATACTTTTGTCCAGCTTATTACCACAAAAAACCTTCCAGACAAGGGAACCAGAAGTGCTAAATGCTAACTTAATTCCCAGGCTTTAGGACTCATGCCTGCACCGTTGGTGGCCCAAAAACAGCTACATTTCCCCGCCACATGTTACTTCAAAACTAATTCCTCTCCCTCCCCCCCCTCC
Source organism: Pseudochaenichthys georgianus (assembly GCF_902827115.2). Lineage (NCBI taxonomy): Eukaryota > Metazoa > Chordata > Actinopteri > Perciformes > Channichthyidae > Pseudochaenichthys > Pseudochaenichthys georgianus. The sequence continues at coordinate 1,721,644 of NC_047507.1, read as the reverse complement.
AGATATTCTGAGTCAGATGGAGACCACGCCCTCTCTGACTCCCAGCAGCGAGCTCATCAGCTCCGCCCCAGCAACGGTTGCCGGGCCCTGTGTTTCGGGAGGCGATCAGCTGACCAACCTGGACCTCAGCTCTTTGTTCTCAGCTGTCCCCGGAGGCCCCGCCCCCCCCACGGCTCTCGGAGTGAGCATCCCCTCAGTCTCTAACAGCACTTTCACCATGGATCTGTCTCTCGTCAGCGCTGGGATTCTCACCATAGACTCCGCCTCCTCGTCCTCCGTCATCCCCAAAACTGTGGACCCTCTTATCCTGGCATCCGGCCCCGAAATGGCCCCGCACCACGGTTTGGAGGGCGATGTCCTGCCCCCTCAGGTGACTCTAAACCTGGATGATGTTCAGACGGTTTCCCCCGAGGCTCTGGGAAACCTCACCTCTCTCACAAACTCTCTGGAAGTCGTCCCCGTCTCAGAGCTGCTCTCCTCCCCCTCCAAGGTGGTGGATTTGGGGGTCCAGGTGGTGGATGTTGGGGGTCAAGTGGTGGATTTGGGGGGTCAAGTGGTGGATGTTGGGGGCCAGGTGGGCACGGGACCCCTGCTGGGCTGTGTGGAGGTTTTGGGGCCTGATGAGGGAGAGAAGGTCCTCTCACAGTTTGTGTTTCCGGGGCACAGCAGCAGCAGCTTCAGCCCCCAGAAAGAGACGGAGCTCAGTGTGGGGTCGCCCAGCGGCTTCCTGGTGAGTGTGAACACCGTTTATACTTAGAAATCATTCATCACACGTGTGTATAGACTCTTATGGCACTACTTCTATTCTAATTTATCTGTTTTATTGTGTTGCACTGTCGGAGGAGCCTCAGATTTTCATTGTCATACCTACACTGTAGCTACGCACACATGCCATTAAAAGCCTTGAATCGTGAATCTACTTCCCGGTGTATCTCGTGGATCCGATGTAACACTCAGAATCACAGAAGAAGACAAAGAGGAATCGATAAGACACAGAGATGGTACAGCATTATAAAGAGACACATTACCTTGCACCAAAGCAGTCAATAGTGTAATGCCCTATAGACTAAGAGAATCTTACAGGTTGTATACACTTCACACAGCATACGTTATACTTCCACACGGGGTGTAGCGGCGACAAGCAAAGACATATAACTGAAAATGAACTCAATAAAAAACTGCCGCTGAGCCCAGAGAGATTTGTATCTTAATGACAAAGAACTAAGGTTCCTCATTCTCTCCTGTGGCCTTCCTCCTTCCCCCTGGCAAAGAACCACATGCCCACTGGAGTAAATACTGTATTTATTGATTGACTGGTGAACTGAAGAGTCCAACAGTCTAATCGAAGTCAATCGTGGCACCTTGTTGATGGAAACAATTCATGTTCAGGACATGGCTGAGCTCAGAGACGGTTTCATTAGGTGTTCATTTCACACACACACACACACACACACACACACACACACACACACACACACACACACACACACACACACACACACACACACACACACACACACACACACACACACACACACACACACAGCTGCATAGTTTCTCTCTTTTTAAACAAGGAAGTAATTGACAATGAAAAAGTTATGCTGCTTCCTTCTTTTTGTTTTAAAGAGGCCATATTATACTTTTTGGCGTTTCCCCTTTCCAGTAGTTTGTTAATAGGTTTCTGCAAAGGCTAGAAAACAAACATTAAAGCATGTAAACATGTCACAGTGAGACACTACATACTAACATGAACCTGAAATGAGCAGAACACGTCCTCTTTAAAGCTATCATCATGCGGCCGACAGTCAGAGGAGTTACTCTTCAATACAAATACGCATTTGTTCGTATTTTAATATTTGAAGGGTCCTCTCTTTAGGAGCTGGCATTAGCAGCTTTTATCAGACGGAGTAGATTCAAGATGCAAAGGTGTTATTGTCATGTGCACATCAGCTACAGTGTAGAAATGGCAATGACATACTTCTGACCTGAACTCCTCTAACGACGCAACATATATTATGAAATACAGAAATACAAAATAGTGCATGAAGTCAGCACGTCGTTGTGTCCCTGAGACACTTCACCCCAAATTGCTCCCGTGGGGATTTTTCATTTCATTTCATTTCAAACCTTTATTTACCCAGGTGTATCCCAAGACCTGCTCAAGTAGTTCCACATGAAACATAAAAGCATAAACAGAACAACAAAAGGACATCATACAGCATCGTTTACATAATTATCCACATGAACGGGTACCAACAGCTTCCGATGGAGTAGCATCCAACCGAGCTTTAAAAGCATTTAGTGGCACCAGATTGTTCAGTTTCCATTTAGTTTGCAGACTGTTCCCAGACAGAGGAGCTGCATCTAAAAGCCGTCTTCCCGAAGACAGTCCTAGCAGTTGGCACATTTAATAAAACCACAGCATTCGATCTCAGGCAGGAGCCACTTACACTTCTCCGTGAGGTCAGGGAGCAGATGGAAGATGGAAGTTTCCCTAGCATGGCTTTGTATATCGCCCACAGTATGAAAGTCACTTTGGATAAAAGCGTCCAACAGGTGACATGTCATGTAATGTAAAAGTCTATATACATGTAGAATATGATGTGTACAAGAACAGAATGTAACATTTAAATATTGTATCTTAGTTCCTATTATCCGTTAAGCGCCTGTGTGATGGTGTGTATTCCAATTACTTGTATATAAACTACTCTTGTGGCACTACTTCTATTATATTGTACTTTATTTGTATTTACTTGCACTATATAATCTGTTTTATTGTGTTGCTCTGTTGAACTGAGCCTGTGACCTCAGATTTCCATTGTCATAACGACACTGTAGCTACGGACACATGACGATACAAGCCTTGTAGTAACTTCTGTTCCTTGTTGTTCATCAGGAGAGTGGAGGCTCAGCGAGGACGGACTACAGAGCCATCCAGCTGGCCAAGAAGAGGAAGCAGAGAGGTCCTGCAGCCTCTTCTGGTGAGAGACACGCATTGATCACTTTGAAGGTCACCTATTATTCAAAATCCTCTTCTTCATGTCTCTTCTACATCAACATGTGTCCCCTCTTCTTCATGTCTCTTCCAGATCAACATGTGTCCCCTCTTCTCCATGTCTCTTCCACATCAACATGTGTCCCCTCTTCTTCATGTCTCTTCTTCATGTCTCTTCCACATCAACATGTGTCCCCTCTTCTTCATGTCTCTTCCACATCAACATGTGTCCCCTCTTCTTCATGTCTCTTCTACATCAACATGTGTCCCCTCTTCTTCATGTCTCCTGTACATCAACATGTGTCCCCTCTTCTTCATGTCTCTTCTACATCAACATGTGTCCCCTCTTCTTCATGTCTCTTCTACATCAACATGTGTCCCCTCTTCTTCATGTCTCTTCTACATCAACATGTGTCCCCTCTTCTCCATGTCTCTTCCACATCAACATGTGTCCCCTCTTCTTCATGTCTCTTCTACATCAACATGTGTCCCCTCTTCTTCATGTCTCTTCCACATCAACATGTGTCCCCTCTTCTCCATGTCTCTTCTACATCAACATGTCTCCCCTCTTCTTCATGTCTCTTCTACATCAACATGTGTCCCCTCTTCTTCATGTCTCTTCCAGATCAACATGTGTCCCCTCTTCTCCATGTCTCTTCCACATCAACATGTGTCCCCTCTTCTTCATGTCTCTTCCACATCAACATGTGTCCCCTCTTCTTCATGTCTCTTCCACATCAACATGTGTCCCCTCTTCTCCATGTCTCTTCTACATCAACATGTCTCCCCTCTTCTTCATGTCTCTTCTACATCAACATGTGTCCCCTCTTCTTCATGTCTCTTCCAGATCAACATGTGTCCCCTCTTCTCCATGTCTCTTCTACATCAACATGTGTCCCCTCTTCATGTCTCTTCTACATCAACACGTGTCCCCTCTTCTTCACGTCTCTTCTACATCAACATGTGTCCCCTCTTCTTCATGTCTCCTCTACATCAACATGTGTCCCCACTTCTTCATGTCTCTTCTACATCAACATGTGTCCCCTCTACTTCATGTCTCTTCTACATCAACATGTGTCCCCTCTTCTTCATGTCTCTTCTACATCAACATGTGTCCCCTCTTCTTCATGTCTCTTCTACATCAACATGTGTCCCCTCTTCTCCATGTCTCTTCTACATCAACATGTGTCCCCTCTTCTCCATGTCTCTTCCACATCAACATGTGTCCCCTCTTCTTCATGTCTCTTCTACATCAACATGTGTCCCCTCTTCTTCATGTCTCTTCCACATCAACATGTGTCCCCTCTTCTCCATGTCTCTTCTACATCAACATGTGTCCCCTCTTCTTCATGTCTCTTCTACATCAACATGTGTTCCCTCTTCTTCATGTCTCTTCTACATCAACATGTGTCCCCTCTTCTTCATGTCTCTTCTACATCAACATGTGTCCCCTCATCTCCATGTCTCTTCTACATCAACATGTGTCCCCTCTTCTTCATGTCTCTTCTACATCAACATGTGTCCCCTCTTCTTCATGTCTCTTCTACATCAACATGTGTCCTCTCTTCTCCATGTCTCTTCTACATCAACATGTGTCCCCTCTTCTTCATGTCTCTTCTTCATCAACATGTGTCCCCTCTTCTTCATGTCTCTTCTACATCAACATGTGTCCTCTCTTCTTCATGTCTCTTCCACATCAACATGTGTCCCCTCTTCTTCATGTCTCTTCCAGATCAACATGTGTCCCCTCTTCTCCATGTCTCTTCCACATCAACATGTGTCCCCTCTTCTTCATGTCTCTTCCAGATCAACATGTGTCCCCTCTTCTCCATGTCTCTTCCACATCAACATGTGTCCCCTCTTCTTCATGTCTCTTCTACATCAACATGTGTCCCCTCTTCTTCATGTCTCTTCCACATCAACATGTGTCCCCTCTTCTTCATGTCTCTTCTACATCAACACGTGTCCCCTCTTCTTCATGTCTCTCTACATCAACATGTGTCCCCTCTTCTTCATGTCTCTTCCACATCACCATGTGTCCCCTCTTCTTCATGTCTCTTCTACATCAACACGTGTCCCCTCTTCTTCATGTCTCTCTACATCAACATGTGTCCCCTCTTCTTCATGTCTCTTCCACATCACCATGTGTCCCCTCTTCTTCATGTCTCTTCTACATCAACATGTGTCCCCTCTTCTTCATGTCTCCTCTACATCAACATGTGTCCCCTCTTCTTCATGTCTCCTCTACATCAACATGTGTCCCCTCTTCTTCATGTCTCTTCCACATCAACATGTGTCCCCTCTTCTCCATGTCTCTTCTACATCAACATGTGTCCCCTCTTCTTCATGTCTCTTCTACATCAACATGTGTCCCCTCTTCTTCATGTCTCTTCCACATCAACATGTGTCCCCTCTTCTCCATGTCTCTTCTACATCAACATGTGTCCCCTCTTCCTCATGTCTCTTCTACATCAACATGTGTCCCCTCTTCTTCATGTCTCTTCTACATCAACATGTGTCCCCTCTTCGTCATGTCTCTTCTACATCAACACGTGTCCCCTCTTCTCCATCAACATGTGTCCCCTCTTCTTCATGTCTCTTCTACATCAACATGTGTCCCCTCTTCTCCATGTCTCTTCTACATCAACATGTGTTCCCTCTTCTCCATGTCTCTTCTACATCAACATGTGTCCCATCTTCTTCATGTCTCTTCTACATCAACATGTGTCCCCTCTTCTTCATGTCTCTTCTACATCAACATGTGTCCCCTCTTCTCCATGTCTCTTCTACATCAACATGTGTCCCCTCTTCTTCATGTCTCTTCTACATCAGCATGTGTCCCCTCTTCTCCATGTCTCTTCTACATCAACATGTGTCCCCTCTTCTTCATGTCTCTTCTACATCAGCATGTGTCACCTCTTCTCCATGTCTCTTCTACATCAACATGTGTCCCCTCTTCTTCATGTCTCTTCTAAATCAACATGTGTCCCCTCTTCTTCACATCTCTTCTACATCAACATGTGTCCCCTCTTCTTCATGTCTCTTCTACGTCAACATGTGTCCCCTCTTCCTCATGTCTCTTCTGCATCAACATGTGTCCCCTCTTCTTCATGTCTCTTCTAAATCAACATGTGTCCCCTCTTCTTCACATCTCTTCTACATCAACATGTGTCCCCTCTTCCTCATGTCTCTTCTACATCAACATGTGTCCCCTCTTCCTCATGTCTCTTCTACATCAACATGTGTCCCCTCTTCTTCATGTCTCTTCTACATCAACATGTGTCCCCTCTTCTTCATGTCTCTTCTACATCAACATGTGTCCCCTCTTCTTCATGTCTCTTCTACATCAACATGTGTCCCCTCTTCTTCATGTCTCTTCTACATCAACATGTGTCCCCTCTTCTTCATGTCTCTTCTACATCAACATGTGTCCCCTCTTCTTCATGTCTCTTCTACATCAACATGTGTCCCCTCTGTGGAAAGAGATTCTGAAATCAATTTCTATAAAAACCTGTCTGAAAATGAGCTGATCAGATTTTGGCCACTTGATGATGTCATCACGATGTGTTTTCTTGTGTAACCATTAGCCAATCAGCAACAAGGTAACCCCCCCCCCCTTATCACCTGAATCTCCTCTAGAGCACCATTGTGTTCTTTTGAACCAAATGTCTCTCAGAGGGGCGTGGGGAGGGGCTCCTTATTTTCATCTAAAGTAACAGGCAGAGAATCAGCACTTTGGAAACAGGGCTGAAACAGAGGGGATTATGGGATCACACACTCTTCTGAGTATGCCGAGAGCTTGGGGGCGGCGCTTCTATATTCCAGTAGCGATATAATTTCCTGTCTCCTCCGCATGCATTTAAGCGACTGGGATATCTCAATGGGTTTCTTGTTCCAGTGATGGAGGAGAGAGGAGGGACATGAGGATGAACGTAGAGTGATAACGGTGTTTTATTTTTATTTTATCTCTCCAGGCGCTTCAGGGCCGAGTCAGAGGAAGAGTAAAGGAGGGAAGGCAGCCTCTGGGCCGTCTGCTGGTCGCTATGGTGACGGAGCAGCAGCAGCCAATGGGGGCCTGACGTTGAGAGACCCTGTTACTGGAGCTCAGTACGTCCAGATCCAACTGCTGCAGGTGAGACACGCACACGCACACACACACCTGATATTATTACACGGCTTAGTTGTATACTCAATTCTGATTGGTCAATTCAGAACATGTGACACGTTGTTAATACAGTAGTACAGACCGCTGTCAAGCAATATAACGACCGTTGCTAAGGAGTATCAAGGGAGAGAAAGCATAAAGAGGTTAAAAGACGGAGCGCTTGACGTCAGATAAATGAAGAGAAGAAGGCAGGCAGGAAGTGAACCCTAACAGGAACACGGTATGGACTACAGACAGGAAGTGAACACTAACAGGAACACGGTATGGACTACAGACAGGAAGTGAACACTAACAGGAACACGGTATGGACTACAAACAGGAAGTGAACCCTAACAGGAACACGGTATGGAATACAGACAGGAAGTGAACACTAACAGGAACACGGTATGGACTACAGACAGGAAGTGAACACTAACAGGAACACGGTATGGACTACAGACAGGAAGTAAACACTAACAGGAACACAGTATGGACTACAGACAGGAAGAAAACACTAACAGGAACACGATATGGACTACAGACACGAAGTAAACACTAACAGGAACACGGTATGGACTACAGACAGGAAGTAAACACTAACAGGAACACAGTATGGACTACAGACACGAAGTAAACACTAACAGGAACACGGTATGGACTACAGACAGGAAATGAACACTAACAGGAACACGGTATGGACTACAAACAGGAAATGAACACTAACAGGAACACGGTATGGACTACAAACAGGAAGTGAACACTAACAGGAACACGGTATGGACTACAGACAGGAAGTGGACACTAACAGGAACACGGTATGGACTAGTACAGACAGGAAGTGAACACTAACAGGAACGCGGTATGGACTACAAACAGGAAGTAAACACTAACAGGAACACGGTATGGACTACAGACAGGAAGTAAACACTAACAGGAACACGGTATGGACTACAGACAGGAAGTAAACACTAACAGGAACACGGTATGGACTACAGACAGGAAGTGAACACTAACAGGAACACAGACAGGAAGTAAACACTAACAGGAACACGGTATGGACTACAGACACGAAGTAAACACTAACGGGAATACTGTATGGACTACAGACAGGAAGTGAACACTAACAGGAACACGGTATGGACTACAGACAGGAAGTGAACACTAACAGGAACACTTTATGGACTACAGACAGGAAGTGAACACTAACAGGAACACGGTATGGACTACAGACAGGAAGTAAACATTATCAGGAATACTGTATGGACTACAGACAGGAAGTAAACATTATCAGGAATACTGTATGGACTACAGACAGGAAGTGAACACTAACAGGAATACTGTATGGACTACAGACAGGAAGTGAACACTAACAGGAATACTGTATGGACTACAGACAGGAAGTGAACACTAACAAGAATACTGTATGGACTACAGACAGGAAGTGAACACTATCAGGAATACTGTATGGACTACAGACAGGAAGTGAACACAAACAGGAACACTTTATGGACTACAGACAGGAAGTAAACACTATCAGGAACACGGTATGGACTACAGACAGGAAGTGAACACTAACAGGAACACGGTATGGGCTACAGACAGGAAGTGAACACTAACAGGAACACGGTATGGACTACAGGCAGGAAGTAAACACTAACAGAAACACGGTATGGACTACAGACACGAAGTAAACACTAACAGGAACACGGTATGGACTACAGACACGAAGTAAACACTAACAGGAACACGGTATGGACTACAGACAGGAAGTGAACACTAACAGGAACACGGTATGGACTACAGACAGGAAGTAAACACTAACAGGAACACGGTATGGACTACAGACACGAAGTAAACACTAACAGGAACACGGTATGGACTACAGACACGAAGTAAACACTAACAGGAATACTGTATGGACTACAGACAGGAAGTGGACACTAACAGGAACACGGTATGGACTACAGACAGGAAATAAACACTAACAGGAACACGGTATGGACTACAGACACGAAGTGAACACTAACAGGAACACGGTATGGACTACAGACAGGAAGTGAACACTAACAGGAACACGGTATGGACTACAGACACGAAGTAAACACTAACAGGAACACGGTATGGACTACAGACAGGAAGTAAACACTAACAGGAACACGGTATGGACTACAGACACAAAGTAAACACTAGCAGGAATACTGTATGGACTACAGAGAGGAAGTGAACACTAACAGGAACACGGTATGGACTACAGACATGAAGTGAACACTAACAGGAACACGGTATGGACTACAGACAGGAAGTGAACACTAACAGGAACACGGTATGGACTACAGACAGGAAGTAAACACTATCAGGAATACTGTATGGACTACAGACAGGAAGTGAACACTAACAGGAATACTGTATGGACTACAGACAGGAAGTGAACACTAACAGGAACACTTTATGGACTACAGACATGAAGTGAACACTAACAGGAACACGGTATGGACTACAGACAGGAAGTGAACACTAACAGGAACACGGTATGGACTACAGACAGGAAGTAAACACTATCAGGAATACTGTATGGACTACAGACAGGCAGTGAACACTAACAGGAATACTGTATGGACTACAGACAGGAAGTGAACACTAACAGGAATACTGTATGGACTACAGACGGGAAGTGAACACTAACAAGAATACTGTATGGACTACAGACAGGAAGTGAACACTAACAGGAATACTGTATGGACTACAGACAGGAAGTGAACACTAACAGGAACACTTTATGGACTACAGACAGGAAGTAAACACTATCAGGAACATGGTAGGGACTACAGACAGGAAGTGAACACTAACAGAAACACAATATGGACTACAGACAGGAAGTGAACACTAACAGGAACACGATATGGACTACAGACAGGAAGTAAACACTAACAGGAACACGGTATGGACTACAGACAGGAAGTAAACACTAACAGGAACACGGTATGGACTACAGACAGGAAGTGAACACTAACAGGAACACGGTATGGACTACAGACAGGAAGTGAACACTAACAGGAACACAGACAGGAAGTAAACACTAACAGGAACACGGTATGGACTACAGACAGGAAGTGAACACTAACAGGAACACGGTATGGACTACAGACAGGAAGTGAACACTAACAGGAACACGGTATGGACTACAGACAGGAAGTAAACATTATCAGGAATACTGTATGGACTACAGACAGGAAGTGAACACTAACAGGAATACTGTATGGACTACAGACAGGAAGTGAACACTAACAGGAATACTGTATCGACTACAGACAGGAAGTGAACACTAACAAGAATACTGTATGGACTACAGACAGGAAGTGAACACTAACAGGAATACTGTATGGACTACAGACAGGAAGTGAACACAAACAGGAACACTTTATGGACTACAGACAGGAAGTAAACACTATCAGGAACACGGTATGGACTACAGACAGGAAGTGAACACTAACAGGAACACGGTATGGGCTACAGACAGGAAGTGAACACTAACAGGAACACGGTATGGACTACAGGCAGGAAGTAAACACTAACAGGAACACGGTATGGACTACAGACACGAAGTAAACACTAACAGGAACACGGTATGGACTACAGACACGAAGTAAACACTAACAGGAACACGGTATGGACTACAGACAGGAAGTGAACACTAACAGGAACACGGTATGGACTACAGACAGGAAGTGAACACTAACAGGAACACGGTATGGACTACAGACAGGAAGTGAACACTAACAGGAACACGGTATGGACTACAAACGGGAAGTAAACACTAACAGGAACACGGTATGGGCTACAGACAGGAAGTGAACACTAACCGGAACACGGTATGGGCTCTGCAGAGTTTAAGGACTCGTTAGTGGATCAGAAACTGTAAACAGAGTTGGACAGTGCTGCCGTAAAGTTGTTGTTGTCGTAGTTCCAGCCGTTGGTGCGCCGTGGAACGGAGTTTTTTTTATATTTCTTAGCGGATTAAATACGAAAAAATGTAAGTCAATAAAATAGTTTCAATTCATATTGGGAGTCGTTAGTTTGTTTACTATCTGGCCGTGCTTCGCATCGTCGCCTGTCGGGTGTTCTTTCCCCCATAATGACCGCCTCGCTGCACATTATCCCTTACATCACACACACACACACACACACACACACACACACACACACACACACACACACACACACACACACACACACACACACACACACACACACACACACACACCTGATCATAATGCAGTGTTTCCGAACTGGACAGTTTCTTAAACCATGTCCTCCTCACTGAGCCTGATTTAAGTGTGTGTGTGTGTGTGTGTGTGTGTGTGTGTGTGTGTGTGTGTGTGTGTGTGTGTGTGTGTGTGTGTGTGTGTGTGTGTGTGTGTGTGTGTGTGTGTGTGTGTGTGTGTGTGTGTGTGTGTGCAGGATGACCCTCCCACTGATGGAGACCTGGCCTTCCAGCTGAGCTCTCAGCCCTCCAGCTCTCACGCCCAGCTGACTGCAGATCTGCCCGTCAACATCTTACAGGTGACTAAAACTATCAAATACACTGCCTGATGCCTTCTGATTCCATCCAGATACAGAAGTGAACACAACAGAAACACACTTTAAAACACTGGATACAGAAGCTGGATTGTGCATGGTGAATTGAGGATGATTCTCTCTATACAAAAGAATATAAGCAATATGTTACAGGTCTTATAATATCAACAAAAAAGCTCAATCAGAGCAGACTGGGCTCTGGTTTCAGACAGAGGGTGAAAAGAGGTGCTGCAGCACAGGCAGTATGAGAACAATAAAGAGCTTGTTGAACATTAAAGCATGGAGACATGTAGAGACACTACATACTGATATACACCTGAACATCAGCAGGAGAGGACTCTTTAAAGTAGAGACACTACATACTGATATACACCTGAACATCAGCAGGAGAGGACTCTTTAAAGTAGAGACACTACATACTGATATACACCTGAACATCAGCAGGAGAGGACTCTTTAAAGTAGAGACACTACATACTGATATACACCTGAACATCAGCAGGAGAGGACTCTTTAAAGTAGAGACACTACATACTGATATACACCTGAACATCAGCAGGAGAGGACTCTTTAAAGTAGAGACACTACATACTGATATACACCTGAACATCAGCAGGAGAGGACTCTTTAAAGTAGAGACACTACATACTGATATACACCTGAACATCAGCAGGAGAGGACTCTTTAAAGTAGAGACACTACATACTGATATACACCTGAACATCAGCAGGAGAGGACTCTTTAAAGTAGAGACACTACATACTGATATACACCTGAACATCAGCAGGAGAGGACTCTTTAAAGTAGAGACACTACATACTGATATACACCTGAACATCAGCAGGAGAGGACTCTTTAAAGTAGAGACACTACACACTGATATACACCTGAACATCAGCAGGAGAGGACTCTTTAAAGTAGAGACACTACACACTGATATACACCTGAACATCAGCAGGAGAGGACTCTTTAAAGTAGAGACACTACATACTGATATACACCTGAACATCAGCAGGAGAGGACTCTTTAAAGTAGAGACACTACATACTGATATACACCTGAACATCAGCAGGAGAGGACTCTTTAAAGTAGAGACACTACATACTGATATACACCTGAACATCAGCAGGAGAGGACTCTTTAAAGTAGAGACACTACATACTGATATACACCTGAACATCAGCAGGAGAGGACTCTTTAAAGTAGAGACACTACATACTGATATACACCTGAACATCAGCAGGAGAGGACTCTTTAAAGTAGAGACACTACATACTGATATACACCTGAACATCAGCAGGAGAGGACTCTTTAAAGTAGAGACACTACATACTGATATACACCTGAACATCAGCAGGAGAGGACTCTTTAAAGTAGAGACACTACATACTGATATACACCTGAACATCAGCAGGAGAGGACTCTTTAAAGTAGAGACACTACATACTGATATACACCTGAACATCAGCAGGAGAGGACTCTTTAAAGTAGAGACACTACATACTGATATACACCTGAACATCAGCAGGAGAGGACTCTTTAAAGTAGAGACACTACATACTGATATACACCTGAACATCAGCAGGAGAGGACTCTTTAAAGTAGAGACACTACATACTGATATACACCTGAACATCAGCAGGAGAGGACTCTTTAAAGTAGAGACACTACATACTGATATACACCTGAACATCAGCAGGAGAGGACTCTTTAAAGTAGAGACACTACATACTGATATACACCTGAACATCAGCAGGAGAGGACTCTTTAAAGTAGAGACACTACATACTGATATACACCTGAACATCAGCAGGAGAGGACTCTTTAAAGTAGAGACACTACATACTGATATACACCTGAACATCAGCAGGAGAGGACTCTTTAAAGTAGAGACACTACATACTGATATACACCTGAACATCAGCAGGAGAGGACTCTTTAAAGTAGAGACACTACATACTGATATACACCTGAACATCAGCAGGAGAGGACTCTTTAAAGTAGAGACACTACATACTGATATACACCTGAACATCAGCAGGAGAGGACTCTTTAAAGTAGAGACACTACATACTGATATACACCTGAACATCAGCAGGAGAGGACTCTTTAAAGTAGAGACACTACATACTGATATACACCTGAACATCAGCAGGAGAGGACTCTTTAAAGTAGAGACACTACATACTGATATACACCTGAACATCAGCAGGAGAGGACTCTTTAAAGTAGAGACACTACATACTGATATACACCTGAACATCAGCAGGAGAGGACTCTTTAAAGTAGAGACACTACACACTGATATACACCTGAACATCAGCAGGAGAGGACTCTTTAAAGTAGAGACACTACACACTGATATACACCTGAACATCAGCAGGAGAGGACTCTTTAAAGTAGAGACACTACATACTGATATACACCTGAACATCAGCAGGAGAGGACTCTTTAAAGTAGAGACACTACATACTGATATACACCTGAACATCAGCAGGAGAGGACTCTTTAAAGTAGAGACACTACATACTGATATACACCTGAACATCAGCAGGAGAGGACTCTTTAAACTAGAGACACTACATACTGATATACACCTGAACATCAGCAGGAGAGGACTCTTTAAAGTAGAGACACTACATACTGATATACACCTGAACATCAGCAGGAGAGGACTCTTTAACGTAGAGACACTACATACTGATATACACCTGAACATCAGCAGGAGAGGACTCTTTAAAGTAGAGACACTACATACTGATATACACCTGAACATCAGCAGGAGAGGACTCTTTAAAGTAGAGACACTACATACTGATATACACCTGAACATCAGCAGGAGAGGACTCTTTAAAGTAGAGACACTACATACTGATATACACCTGAACATCAGCAGGAGAGGACTCTTTAAAGTAGAGACACTACATACTGATATACACCTGAACATCAGCAGGAGAGGACTCTTTAAAGTAGAGACACTACATACTGATATACACCTGAACATCAGCAGGAGAGGACTCTTTAAAGTAGAGACACTACATACTGAT
>NC_047507.1:1664384-1701884 GCF_902827115.2 Pseudochaenichthys georgianus | reverse complement strand
TCTGTTATATCTCGATAACAGACCGCTGCTAAGGAAGACGTGCATTTATATGAATCTGCAGAAAGGAGGTCAATTTTACCTCGGCTGCGCCCAAAATAAAATGTTCGGTTTCTCTGCAGTAATCCCTTGGATAACCTCATGGAATACTTTTTGTATTATTAATGATAAAAAAACACTGACAAGATGACCAGGATCCCGACGAAAAAGCCTCGTCTTCTCTGGAGGGAAAGTCAAACCACATTTCAACATCCACCATGTAAATATGAGAGTCTGAGAGCATCCCTGGGGAGAGAGAGAGAGAGAGAGAGAAAGTAGGGCAGAGGACTCGACTTATCCTCCTCTCAGCTGCAGACACAGTGAACCGCTCATGGCTCCAGCTGTTTGATGCCTGGATTAAAAGGTCAAGTGGGGTCAGACCAGTGAACATGTCAGCCATAATATCATCCGGTTACTGTAATGGATTCTATACTGAGCTGAGCCGGGTCAAGCACTTCACTGATCCGTCCCTGCAGTAAGGGAGGGGTCGTAGTTAGAGAAGACCTGCATCAGCTGACTTAAAGGTCTCCTATCATGCAAAATGTGCTTTTGTATGTCTTTTATACATAAAGACGTGTCCCCGGTGTGTCGGGGAACAAAACCCTCTCTCTTTTCCTCCGTACCCACATCTCTAAAAACGGGGCTGATCCAGATTTGCGTCCGAAATGACGCAATATCTGAAATGTGGGCTGGCTTTACACCCACGGCCCAATCAGAAACGTTGCTATCAGAAACAATGCCTGACTGCTTTGGACGTATGGTTTACATTAGCAAGCATGCACTACTTCCTGCTGTCTGAGTGATGTTCGATACATCACTGTTTAAGAATGCAAGAAAGACTCATTTTTGCAAACAGTCGCTGGTGAAACTGTCCGATTGCTTTTATCTTATAGCAGGGGTGTCAAACTCAAGGCCCGGGGGCCAAATTCGGCCCGCGACTTCATTTCATGCGGTCCCTCAAGAGATTGCAAAGAATATAATATGTTTATTATACGGTTACATGCCGATTTACAGAAGCACGTTGCCCATAAACTACATATCCCACAATGCATCTCAAATTTGACTTTTTTCTCAGAATTTGACTTTTTTTCTCAGAACAAGTTTTTTTCTCAGAATTTGACTTATTTTCTTCAAAATATTAATTTTTTCTTAGAATTTGCCTTTTTCTCAGAATTAGATTTTTTTTTAAATCATTTTGTAACATTCTCAGTGAAGAGACTTGCAATAATTTGCCCTAGACTTCTGCTTTCAGACGTAGTTAATTATGTAGTTATTACCCTATCCGATAATAATCCAATGCAGAGGCAATGATGTCATATAATACATTATTTTATATTAAATATTTATATATGTATTTTGATATAGTCTTAAAGTTACAACCGGCCCTTTGAGTGCAACCATAATGCTGATGTGGCCCGAGAAGAAATTGAGTTTGACAACCCTGTCTTATAGCATACTCATATTATTCATACTATTTATAAAAGTGTCAATAAAGGTCTGTCTATATTAATACCAACTCTGTGCTGGATTAAATTGCTTTACTAGTGTTTATACATACTGTTCATACTGTGTACTTTTTACATATGTCTAATTGTGTTATTCTGGTTAGATGCTTAATGCACATACTGTACTAAATACAAGTCTCCTGGAGCAGAATGTGTGATATTGATTATAGATCACTACATAAATGCAGTAAAGAAAATAAATATCGAGTTGTGTATTTAATAATCCACATGTGTTCAGCACTTATGTCATTGTGTACAATCTATTGCATGTTTTGTTTACGCTTCCATCCTTTGTCCTCACTCTCCCTTTCTCAACAGGAAAGCAGAACAGCCAGTCCGTCTTCATGTAATCACGACCACAAACACAGAGAGAAGAATGAAAAACACACTCAGAGTTCAGATCAGGAACTTCCTCCAGGCGTCAACATGTGAAGTGAAAACGTCCGCAGACTCGGAGCCAAACCCTAATCGCTGCCATGAGAGCATGGTAACACGTTAGCATCCAAACGCTTCCTGTTGAGCTGCTTCATCCTCATTGTTCCTGAGAGGCTGAATTCCTCTGTGAGAGGAAGTGTGTATGATACTCTGACCCACAGGGCTTACATTACATTACATAACATGTACTCCAATTCAGCTCACAATAAAGGCAATCACACTCAGAACCACAAGAAATCGGAAACCGGTACTAATTTGGTACCGGTACCTGATTGGTTGCCCAGTATCGAAACACCGATAAGTATTTGTGTCAGTTGCTGAGGAGCGCGCTGCTAGTTGAGATGAGTCTGAACATTACAAAAGAAGTTCAAACCTTTTCTAAATATTCATCTGTCAATGCTCTGATTCATTCTGTGGTCAACACCAGAAAACACTGAAGCACTTGCACTCACAACATGCTGTAAATCTGAAGCAGTTTTCCGTTTTTAATGCCGTTAGCATTACATCTCTGAACTCAGTGCCGCATCCAGTCTGCGAGGAGGAGGGAGAATAACAGATACACATATTGGTTTGTCATGAAGTGTATTGTGACAGATGTACAGCGCTTATTCACTCCAGCTGAGTCCAGTCTGTGTTTTGTAGCCAATACAGATCAGCTATAGCGAACTACTTGCTAGGTAAACTAGCCTACACTTCTTTAAAGTGTCCAACACCATGCTGGTGAACTCTCAAACACAAAGGTGAAATTAGACCTTTGTCATTTTTACAAGTTTCATGAATTGTGTAAAGTAAAAAAAGTAAAAAAAGAGTAGCCTATCCTTCAACATTTGAGGCAATGCTCTCTTGGCTTTCTTACATTTAAAGATTAACATTGTATTTTTGTATTCGGGATTGTGGGAAACGGTATTTCGATCCTTCTGTCCAACTGAAAACATTGACAATACATTTCACTTTGGCTTTGATAAATAAACATGCCTTGCCTACACGAATAGCCTACAGTTAAATAGTATTTGTAATGCTGATTACATAATCCCATGTACATGTAATCCGTGACTCCCTGATTGTTATGTATCCTCCTGAGAACAGGTTGTAACCAGGTTGTAACTGGCTGCTTCCTTCAGAGGCGACCGACCCACATTTTTTTCCACGCAGCAGAGTAAGGCCTCTTGATTGACAGGCCAGCAGGTCCCGCCTCCTTCCACCAGCATCGACCAATGAGGTTGCAGAGCTTGGTCGAGCCTTCAGCTGCAGCCTCTTATTTCTTCTCACTCCAGTCACTGGAGTCATGTGACGGTCATATAGTAGATCTGAGAGCAACCCTCAGTCAGTGAACGCTGCTTCTGCTGCTGCATGGAGGCTCAAGGGCAAAGTCTTTGAACCCCCACCCCCCTTGTTCGGATACAAACACAACTCCCTGCGTGTTTTGCATTGGGATTATACTATTCTCTTTCCCACTGAGCAAGGTAAGGGTGATACTTTGATGTCGTGGTGCGTTCAGGGTCGCACATATGCTGCAGCGCGCTGGACGAAAACATGTTTACGTTGGGAGTGCAAACGCGCGCGCCTACTCATGCGTTATGCATTGCGGGAAGAAAACACCACACACTCCGATATTATGGATTATTACGGGGTTTGGATTTTTACAATGCTGCAACAACATGTGAATGGATAACATTTGAATGGTTTCATGTGTGTAGCTGTGCATGTGATGGGGTTTGTAAGTTATCTGACCCATGCTGCCTTCAAAATAACATGACTGGAAACATGACATTTAAAGAGTCTTTCATTATTTAATACTGCACATCTTTTATTTTATTATAACGAGTATTTTTTTATATATATTTATTATTTTTATTTTATTAGTTATAGGTTTTTTTAATAGGTTTTTAAAATAAATTGGTCGTTTTTCTTCCAATGTATCTTCTTGTGTTTATGTTTGCACCATACACCTGTTTCTGATTGTGTTTACAGCATGCCCATGTGAGGTGACTATAGCACTGGGGAAATGAATCAAAGTGTGCCTGCAGGTCGAAAGGATAAATCTAAGAATGATACCTCTGAGGAATGATAGGTTATAGGTTTGGATTGTTTATTTCTGGTGTCTTTATTTCTCTTATTGCCTTTTTTTTATGCTGCTGCAACGCAAACATTTCCCAAATCGGGATCAATAAAGTACTTTATCTATCTATCTATCTATCTATCTCTCTCTCTCTATCTCTCTATCTATCTATCTATCTATCTATCTATCTATCTATCTATCTATCTATCTCTCTATCTCTCTCTATCTGTCTATCCCTCTATCTATCTCTATATCTATCTATTTATCTATCTATTTATCTATCTATCCATCTATCTATCTATCTCTATATCTATCTGTCTCTCTATCTCTCTCTCTATCTATCTATCTATCTATCTATGTATTCTATCTTATCAAAGATCCTCTCTTCCATGATAAATCTGAGGAGTGATAGGTCATCAAAGATCCTCTCTTCTATGATAAATCTGAGGAGTGATAGGTCATCAAAGATCCTCTCTTCCATGATAAATCTGAGGAGTGATAGGTCATCAAAGATCCTCTCTTCCATGATAAATCTGAGGAGCGGTAGGTCATCAAAGATCCTCTCTTCCATGATAAATCTAAGGAGTGGTAGGTCATCAAAGATCCTCTCTTCCATGATAAATCTAAGGAGTGGTAGGTCATCAAAGATCCTCTCTTCCATGATAAATCTGAGGAGCGGTAGGTCATCAAAGATCCTCTCTTCCATGATAAATCTAAGGAGTGGTAGGTCATCAAAGATCCTCTCTTCCATGATAAATCTAAGGAGTGGTAGGTCATCAAAGATCCTCTCTTCCATGATAAATCTGAGGAGTGATAGGTTATCCTCTCTCTTCCTCTCTGTCCTGTAAACAGAGCAGCTGATTTACGCAGTGCCGGTGTTTCTGATCCAGTGTTGACAGTTTCTCCTCTGGAGGGTTTACTCCCGGTCACCATGCAGGGGCCCTGGTGGGGGATGTATAGAGGCAGTGTGTGACCTCCAGGAAAATAACCTACTTGTGAAGTGTATACTGTATAAAAAGAAATGTGAAGAGGGTTTCTCCTGCTGCTGCTGATCCACACGAAAACAACTACAAGATAAAAAGCCTTATGGTCATATTCCACAGTAGCTGTTTACGTCCATGAGAAACTTAAGGCTCCTCCAACAATGCAACATACACAAAAACCAATACAAATAGTGCAAGAAGAACAGAGTAAAATGAAATAGTGCAAGAAGAACAGAGTAAAATGAAATAGTGCAAGAAGAACAGAGTAAAATGAAATAGTGCAAGACCAAAGGCAATTAATGCAAAAGAGGTAACCTAAAAAGAAATAAGATACATGTTGCAGAGGATGTTGTAAGTGACCAATAAGTGCAGGAGTCTTTATCGAATATAGAATAGAAGACCACGAGAACAGAATGTAAAATAAATACTTTACAGTGAAACAAAATACTGTTTGTTTGAGTGATAAATACATGGGGAGAAGCAAATAGAAACAGCCAGGGTCGCGAGGGTTACTTTGAAAATGTTATGTAATGTTGAAATGCTATCAGTACTTGCAAAAGAGTATTTAAGGACCATAGTATTTCTACTTTCACTGAAGCCTGATTGCTTCCTCCACAACTAGATTACCTTACATGACATGTCGAAAACACTTGAACGCGCTGTCTTTAAACAACTATAATTAATTTAAACAACTCTCCTGTTATCTGCATCAGAACAACCTTCTGGATCCGCACCAGTCTGGTTTCAAGGCAGGTCACTCCACAGAAACTGCTTTATGAAATGAAATCTATGAAATCTATGAAACCTGGTGTACTTATATGATTCTGTTTTCTTCAATTTGTCATGTTGTTGGTCGAACGCACTTATTGTAAGTCGCTTTGGATAAAAGCGATGTCACTTGTTAGACTCTTTTATCCAAAGCGACTTACATACTCAATACTGTGGACAATCCCCACAGGAGCACTTTGGGGTGAAGTGTCTCAACGACATGCTGACTGCAGTGGGGTTTGAACCTGTGCTCCCATGATCCCAACACCAACGCACTAGACCACTGCGCCACACACCTCCTCGATCAATAAAAAATATATTAAATATGAAGAGGTCATTGAAGGATAGCCTCGTGGTAGAATAAGAATTCAAACATGTAGTAGGCCTACGAGCAATCAAAACAATAATGAATGTTATGTCTGTGTTTATTTCCCTGTAGACACACGCTATCCTGGTTGGAGACCTTGGAGCTACTTTTTTCCACTGTGAGAGAGCACACCAGGTGTTCCGCTATCTCACCTCGGTTGGGAGAGAGCGCCCTCGTTGACCTGAGGTCTTTTTTGGGCCTAACTTTCCCAGGGGATAATTATCTCACAATTCATCCGAGTCCAGCAGGAGGCAGCGGTTTGGCACGCTCCAGGGATGATGGATAACTCTCCGGTTAGCGAGGAGACTTTTCTTCACCCTGGATCTCCGAAGGTCTACTTGGTGACGGATCTGAGCTCCTACCAGGTGATGCCTTCGCCTTTTTCGGAGGACGACCTTAGCGAGTCCTCCAGCCCTCGGTCCTGTTCAAGTCCCGATTCCCAGCTTCTCAGCTCCAGCTATGGAAGCAACTCTAGCACAGAGAGCCATGACAGTATGCTCGATCACCTGCTGTCCCAGGCCTCGCTGGGAGGAGCTGTGCCTTCAGGATCTGTGGCCCAGATATCCTCTTTCTTCTGCGACCCCCGGAGAGATGTGAAAGAGGAGCAGTTTGACTTCCTCACCTGGTCCAATGTGGAGGCGGAGGAACAACCTGGAGGCTCTTTCCAGCCCACGCTGGAGGAGATCGAAGAGTTCCTGGAGGAGAATATGGAAGTGGTGACGATGAAGCATGAGATCAGAGAGGGTTGTCTGGCGTTGGGACTGGAAGAGGCTCTTGGTCTTGGAGTTGGTTTGGAGTGGTGCAGGGACGCCTCGACCGTGCCTAAAGTCGAACCAGAAACCCAGCATTCAGACCAAACCGTCCCCACTGCTGCCTCCAGTGACACCACATCAATCGACTCACACGAACCCAGCAAAGAGTCGAAGAAGGCATCAGCCAACAAGCCTTCAGCGGTCATCGTGCAGATCCAGCCTCTTCAGATCAAGCAGGAGCCGACAGTAGCTCCTGTAACAGCAACATCTCCGACGTCCCCATCTTCAGACATCACTATCGCACAGCTTCTAGTGAACATCCAGGGCCAGACCTTTGCTCTGGTGCCTCACATCCTGCCCAACCCCAGCCTGAACGTCTCCTCTAAGTTTGTTCGCATCGCTCCCGTCCCCATTGCATCCAAACCTCTGGGACTCGGCGACGGATCGGCCAACCACGGATTGGGGATTCTCATCGGAGGTCAAAAGTTCCAGAAGAACCCCATGGCGGATATTATCAAAATGCACAAATGTACTTTTCCTGGATGCACCAAGATGTACACGAAGAGCAGCCACCTGAAGGCTCACCTGAGGAGGCACACGGGGGAGAAGCCTTTCGCCTGCAACTGGCAGGGCTGTGGATGGAGGTGAGCACTCGTGACTTTCATTTGTACACAATGTCTAACATTCAAATAGTTTTATTGAGAAGAAGAATAAAAGTGTAAGCAATAGTACAGACTTCTTTGGGGTGGAAATCATGCTTCCCTTTTTCAACATAGACGACAAACAGAACAGCCAACAAGAATAATAAAGAAAAAACATAGCATGACAGGAATACCAGACTTAATGGCATACATAGTCATAGTGGGAAAGAACATATAGTATATATAATAAAGTAAATAAATAAACTTAAAGGGTCCCAATGTCTAACATTCACCTCACTTGTAGAATGATCTGCACCTACAGGTTTCTTTGTTTAGGCTTTCTAAGCATATAGGACTCAGATTGGATTTACGAATACAGGGTGATTGGGAACTGTGGCGACAGCAGCGTCATTTAGAAATGACGGTAGAACTGATCAAGTTTTTTTTTATAACTGTCCAAGTCCGTTCACATTTTATTTTGCAATAACCAGTCTTTAAACACTGCCAGAGCCCATACTGTGTTCCTGTTAGTTTTTACTTCCTGTCTGTCTTCTTCTGCTGATTTATCTGACGTCCAGCTCTCTTTTCAAGCCTCTTTCCTTCTCGTCTCTTTTCATTGTATTTACTTGGGACAGTTTAGCTATCATGAATCCACTTTTACCCTCCTTAGCAACGGTCTGTTAGCGAAAAATAACAACCTCTCGAATATCCAAATCGACCAATCAGAATCGAGTATTCAACTAAGCTGTTAGTATATTAAATTAAAGGATATGTTATTTAGCTGACGCTTTTATCCGATTCAACTGATACACTTTAATACCCAGAGGTGGGAAGTAGTGGAGTACAAATACTTTGTTACTGTACTTATGTACATTTTTCTGGTATCAGTACTTTACTCCACTACATTTTGAACTCAAATACCTGTACTTTCTACTTCTCACATGTTGAACTCAAATACCTGTACTTTCTACTTCTTACATGTTGAACTCAAATACCTGTACTTTCTACTTCTCACATGTAGAACTCAAATACCTGTACTTTCTACTTCTTACATGTTGAACTCAAATACCTGTACTTTCTACTTCTTACATGTTGAACTCAAATACCTGTACTTTCTACTTCTTACATGTTGAACTCAAATACCTGTACTTTCTACTTCTTACATGTTGAACTCAAATACCTGTACTTTCTACTTCTTACATGTTGAACACAAATACCTGTACTTTCTACTTCTTACATGTTGAACTCAAATACCTGTACTTTCTACTTCTCACATGTTGAACTCAAATACCTGTACTTTCTACTTCTCTCATTCTCACAGCTGGTTCCTTTAGTCTGAATGTGTGTTTGGTGCGTGGTCATTATTCTGTAGAGTCACTGCGTGCCTATTGGTTGGAACACGATCCGTGTATCCATCACTTCCTGGTCTTCTCTGAAGAAGAGGGACCAATGGAAACGTTGTCATGTTGCCGTTGTTCAGCATGGAAACATTCATTAGCTAACAATGACATGTTCTATTGATATAAAGGGAGGTCAGGTACTCTTTAAAACAGCTGCTAGTTATGGGTACTTTCTACTGAAGTACACTTCAAAGCCTCTTTACTTTGACTTGAGTAAAGAAGTTTAGTCAGTATTTCTACTTTCACTAGAGTATTTTTAAACACGAGTATCTGTACATCTACTTGAGTAAAGGATGTGTGTACTTTTGCCATTTCTGTTAATACCGTAGACATGTCTAGGGAGAGTTTTGGGTTTAAGTATGTTGCACAAGGACACATGTTGACTGCAAGGCAATGACAGCATCATGTGTGTGCATGATTTAAAAGGGGCTTGACCCCCATGTGCTAGCGTGGCCTGTTAGGGAAGAAGCAGTAATTATATATCAGTGAACACGTCTGCTGAGCAGGGTGTCATGTTGCTCAATGGAAAAAGTGTGGAGCAAAATGTAACTGACCTATCTCTCTCAGGGTCGTCTAGTAACATTGAGACCCTCCTTTACAACTTTGAATAACAGAAAACTTGGAAGTCCTTACTGGATTTCAGTTTTGTGGAAAGCTATGAGCCTCAAAGTTATTTAAAGATCCGTCGAAGCAAAGCCAAGAAAAAACTTCAATATGTTGTTTCTTCCCTAAGCCCTTGAGCTGAAGAGATCTTAATGACTGCAGCCTGCGAGGTGTTAATTGGAACATGGGAAGCGGGGTTATTTTATTCAATCTCACATCTCGTCAGGCGGTGAGATGTCGTACAGGAATAGCTGGGTGTCTTTTTTTGGGGATGTAAACTAAATCTTGGACAGAGCGTGTGGGCCGGAGTCACATGGGCACAACATGGAGAGACAGCTGTGCAGTTGCTGGGGCAGTAAAAGTGTCTCTCTGTGTGTGTGTGTGTGTGTGTGTGTGTGTGTGTGTGTGTGTGTGTGTGTGTGTGTGTGTGTGTGGTGTGTGTGTGTGTGTGTGTGTGTGTGTGTGTGTGTGTGTGTGTGTGTGTGTGTGTGTGTGTGTGTGTGTGTGTGTGTGTGTGTGTGTGTGTGTGTGTGTGTGTGTGTGTGTGGTGTGTGTGTGTGTACTCGTGTATGCTAAGTATAACGAGGCGAGATCTAATTTTTAACAGCTTGCATCTAATCGAGACAAGCGGATGTCTTCATCAGCCTGGAAGTGCGTGTGTGTGTGTGTGTGTGTGTGTGTGTGTGTGTGTGTGTGTGTGTGTGTGTGTGTGTGTGTGTGTGCGTGCGTGCGTGCGTGCGTGTGTGTGTGTGTGTGTGCGTGTGTGTGTGTGTGTGTACACGTGTACTCGACTACTGGTTAAATGAGCGTCACAGCCTCAGACATGTTCTGTAGACCTGGTGTCTCCTCAGGATGGACAAACACACCAATGATACTATTGAATATTGAATAATATTGTAGATAATTTATTCAAATGTGTTGGAACAAATGGCCTCTCCTAAACTGTGCTGTAAAGTCTACCTGTCTTTGTTCATTAACCTGCCTCCTCCGCTTCACTTCAGTAACAAACAAAGGAGCATTTAAAACCAAAACGTTTCTCAGATGCTTCACCGTTCAGCACAGCTCGCTAGTTTCCTCCACAAAGAGAGCAACATCCGTCCTGTTTACTGACGGGCAGCAGGGCATGTAATCAGAGGGCAGAGCTTTGTGTCCAGGGTACAAGGCACTGCCTGTGGAGCTCAAACACTCACTCTAGAACTGCCTGTGGTAGTGAGGGATGTCCCGATCACCTGCTTTTGCTCCCGATCCAATTCCGATCATTTGATTTTGACAATCTGCCGATACCGATTTTTCCCGATCCGATCTTTATGCAATGCATTAAGAGGTAAAAGGTAACAGATAACGGCTGGTCATCCAACGCGATGCATTCAGCTATCTTGGCTGTTATTGTGTTGGCCTTTTCTCTGTTCTGGGGCCGTTTCTCTTTCCTTTTAAAAGTCTCTGAAAGTGTCGGTTGTTTCAGTGCCGTTACCCGAGTGGCCGCTGTGTACTCGTCGTGTTGTTGTTGGTGTTTGTTTCTCAGGTGGCGTATTAGATTGGTCGCGTTTAGAGATGTCCCGATCCGATCACGTGATCGGGGATCGGAGCCGATCACGTCATTTTCAAAAAATCGGGGATCGGGATTTTTTTTTTTTTTTTTATAAAATATATATTTTTTATTTAATGTTACAAAACAAAAATGACCATGTTCACGTCTTAAAGTCATCCTGAGGACGTAGTTTTGGTTTAAAATTACACAACATCATGTATGTGTTGCTTTCTTTGGGCTTGTTTTCAGACCTGGTTGCTTATTCCTCTCAAATCTGGCAACAGAGTGGGCGCAGTGTCTAATAGTAGCAGCAAGCTAACGAGAGGCTACGTTCAGCTGGTGACTCGGGAGTCGGGACAGAGGAAATGTCAGGAGTTTGGAAGTATTATGAAGTTGAAAGCGAAGGCAGTGTAACAGCCAGATGCAATGTTTGCAAGGCAGAGGTTCCGCGTGGTGGAAAGAACAGAGCTACGTTCAACACGACCAATCTAATACGCTACCTGAGAAACAAACACCAACAACAACACGACGAGTACACAGCGGCCACTCAGGTAACGGCACTGAAACAACCGACACTTTCAGAGACTTTTAAGAGGAAAGAGAAACGGCCCCAGAACAGTGAAAAGGCCAACACAATAACAGCCAAGATAGCTGAATTCATCGCGTTGGATGACCAGCCGTTATCTGTTACCTTTTTTTCTCTTAATTGCATTGCATAAAGATCGGATCGGGAAAAATCGGTATCGGCAGATTGTCAAAATCAAATGATCGGAATCGGATCGGGAGCAAAAAAAGGTGATCGGGACATCCCTAGGACTCGCGTTGAACGTAGCTCTGTTCTTTCCACCACGCGGAACCTCCGCCTTGCAAACATTGCATCTGGCTGTTACACTGCCTTCGCTTTCAATTTTATAATACTTCCAAACTGCTGACATGTTCTCTCACCAGCTGAACGTAGCCTCTCGTTAGCTTGCTGCTACTATTAGACACTGCGCACACTCTGTTGCCAGCTTTCAGAGGAATAAGCAACCAGGTCTGAAAACAAGCCCAAAGAAAGCAACACATACATGATGTTGTGTAATTTTAAACCAAGACTAAGTCCTCAGGATGACTTTAAGACGTGAACATGGTCATTTTTGTTTTGTAATATTAAATACAAATAATAAAAATATTTTATAAAAAAAAAGAAACCCGATTTGTTTCCCCCCTCCCCCCCCCCTCCCGATTCCGATCTTTTGAAAATCACGTAATCGGATCGGGACATCTCTAGTAGTGACTGAACAATTGTGAATCCTAACGCCTCATTACACGTGGAATATTTCACTTGCTCAACGTTTGATTGCTAAAAGCGACAACCCTCCAGCAGAGTGAGAGGGAGCGAGATGGCACGTCAATTTCTATATTAAACTTTAGATGATTGTTTTCCCCACAAACATATTGAAAATGCAAACATTATTAGTTTATCTCAAGGCCATCATGGACCTGGCTTTGGTCGATCATTTTGAGCAGAGCAGCTGTAACCTTCTGGTTTTTACCCCTTGCCTGAGAAAGCCCAAAGCTGTTCCCAAGCTGCCGATTAATAAACCTAAATGGAACCAACTGATGTTTGGGTACATTACATTACATTGTTTACTGGATTATTTCTAATGACTGTACCTAGCTAACCATGTCCTAAACCAACTTAAAGGTCACCTGTTGTGCAAAATCCACTTTTTCATGTATTGTATGGCCAGCAGCAGCTCATTAGCATTTAAAGCTACAGACAGAGAATCAGCACTTTGGAAACAGGGCTGAAACAGAGGGGATTATGGGTAATGCTGCAATGATCTGCAATGATCTGAGAGCTAATAGTTGATGAAAAAACAGTATAATAGGGGACCTTTAACTCAACAACAAGCGATTCTCCTGTAACCGTACACACCAGCAAACCAATGGAAATCCCAGGTCAAAGAAAAACGAATTGAAGTCAAAAATCATGTGCAGTGTTTTCCCTGCTGTACCGTCGACTTCAGGAGAGCATCGTCAGTTCATGACTGAGACGAAGTGTCTGTGGTTAGTCCAGAAGTCAGTAATAACGATACAGTCTGAGGGAATACAGCAGGACAGTGAGACGATTGATTGATTGATTGATGTTATCTAAACTAATAGGGTCAGTTTAACAGAACAATTTAAGCGAAAATAACATCGTCAGAAGCCTTCAGGTCGGAAACAGGCTCGCTAACATGCTAACAACAGGACGTTTGTGTTATTTCAGGGAAATCTGTATAACGATGGTCTGCTACTCCCGGATACTAGTTAGGGCTGCTCAATTAATCGTATTTTAATCGCAATTACGATTTTGGCTTGCAACGATTATGAAAGCAATATTTTTTTGTATTGGTTTTTCAATTGATTTATAGCCTACTTAAAGTTCAACTGTTAAACATATACTACACCTTTTTCTTTTCAATAAGTTGATGTTTTCAAAGTAAATGGATAATCGTTTTTAATAATCGTGATATAAATTATTGACCCAAATAATCGAGATTATGATTTTTGCCATAATCGAGCAGCCCTGGTACTAGTCTTGATCCACACTCTGGGTCAATGTGTGGATATAAACCCAAAACGACACAGTTGGCGGAGTAATGCTTTCATGCTGCACACACACACACACACACACACACACACACACACACACACACACACACACACACACACACACACACACACACACACACACACACACACACACACACACACACACACACACACACACACACACACACACACACACACACACCATGTATACATCACTTCAGGGGACATTACATTGACTTACATGCATTTCCTGGAGACTTATCCTAACCTTAACCATAACCAACACATGCCTAACCCTAACCCTTACCCTAACCCTAAACTAGGGATGTCCCGATCACCTTTTTTTGCTCCCGATCCGATTCCGATCATTTGATTTTGACAATCTGCCGATACCGATTTTTCCCGATCCGATCTTTATGCAATGCATTACGAGAAAAAAAAGGTAACGGATAACGGCTGGTCATCCAACGCGATGAATTCAGCTATCTTGGCTGTTATTGTTTGGCCTTGTCACTGTTCTGGGGCCGTTTCTCTTTCCTCTTGAAAGTCTCTGAAAGTGTCGGTTGCTTCAGTGCCGTTACCTGAGTGGCCGCTGTGTACTCGCCGTGTTGTTGTTGGTTTCTCAGGTAGCGTATTAGATTGGTTGTGTTGAGCGTAGCTCTGTTCTTTCCACCACGCGGAACCTCCGCCTTGCAAACATTGCATCTGGCTGTTACACTGCCTTCGCTTTCAATTTTATAATACTTCCAAACTCCTGACATGTTCTCTGTCCCGACTCCCGAGTCACCAGCTGAACGTAGCCTCTCGTTAGCTTACTGCTACTATTAGACACTGCGCCCACTCTGTTGATTTGAGAGGAATAAGCAGGTCTGAAAACAAGCCCAAAAGAAAGCAACACATACATGATGTTGTGTAATTTTAAACCAAAACTAAGTCCTCAGGATGACTTTAAGACGTGAACATGGTCATTTTTGTTTTTTAACATTAAATTAAAAAAAAATAATAATACCGATCCCCGATTTTTTCCTCCCGATTCCGATCTTTTGAAAATCACGTGATCGGCTCCGATCTCCGATCACGTGATCGGATCAGAACATCTCTACCCTAAACCTAACCACGTGTTCACCCTAAAATTAATGATTCCCCTCATGGGGACCTCCAATTTGTCCCCATAAGGGAGGCGAGTCCCCACACGTGACTGTGTAAACAGATTTAGGTCCCCACAAGTATAGTAATGCTAGACCACACACACACACACACACACACACACACACACACACACACACACACACACACACACACACACACACACACACACACACACACACACACACACACACACACACACACACTCAGTTCTTAAACCTGTGTGTGTGTCAAGATTCAAGGCTTTATTGTCATGTGCACATTAGCTACAGTGTATATATGTCAATAAGAAACTGAAGTCACAGGCTCCTCCCACAGGGCAACATGAATACAGGACATAGAACAAATAAAACAGATAGGGCAGGTGTGTTTCATGACATGTGCCTTGCCTGCGTGCACGGATCTACACACACGGCATGTTTACATTAGGGGTGCAACAACTAATCGACTTAATCGATTAAAATCGATTACCAAATTAGTTGCCAACTAATTCAGTCGTCGATTCGTTGGTGACGTCATCACGTGTGTTTTACGCCCCGTTAAGCTCTAACTTTATTGGTCTTTTTATCGGTACTTGCAGCCCTAGTTTACATGACTCGCATGAACATGTGTGTCAAAAGTATCCCAGCCAGTAAGACGATATGTCATCATTTGACTTTCACCTGACACAGCCTGCAAAGATCAGCCCTGAGGAGTTCCTGCTTTAAGCATCCACTCAACTCACATGAGCTCCTTTGATGCGTGCACGTCCTTCTGAGTGATCGATAATATCCCTTTAAGGCTGAGTGTAACTGTGCTTGTGATGCTGAGTGCATCCTCGCTGCAGAAATGTGTGCAGCATTGATCCAGGCTGTGCTTCCCACAAACAAAGGGCTCTTGTCTGTACACAAAAGGCAGGATGTAATTTGGATTGAAGTGCGTGTGTGTGTGTGTGTGTGTGTGTGTGTGTGTGTGTGTGTGTGTGTGTGTGTGTGTGTGTGTGTGTGTGTGTGTGTGTGTGTGTGTGTGTGTGTGTGTGTGTGTGTGTGTGTGTGTGTGTGTGTGTGTGTGTGGTGTGTGTGTGTGTGACCCACTGTATGTGATGGGGTAAATGAAGAGGTGCTGGTGGAGGAGAGAAGATGATAGTGTTGGGGGGGGGGGGGGGGGGGGGGGTTAACGGCCTGTTTCACTTTTGCACATCACTTGAAGGCAGCAGCAGCGAACAAAGAAGACAAAGTGTTGAATAGTTACCATGACTGTGGGCTAGGAACGCGACGCTGCATGAAAGAGAAGAGAGGGGTCGCTCACATAGACCAGGGGGGGGGGGGGCATGGTACTGTACTTTATATTCAAACTGTACGGAGAGAAGAGGCTCTTTAGGTGGACCCAACATGTCTCATTTCACATGTTTAGTAGCTTGCTTGACCTCTTAGGCCCGATTCCAAACGGACCCCTACAGACTGCGGTTCAATTTCAACATTCAAAGGTTTTAATGTCACAAAGCTACAGTGGAGAAATGGCAATGACATTCTTCTGACCTGAGCTCCTCCAACGAGGCAACATATATAATAAAATACAAAATAAAAAGTAGTGCAAAAAGTCTATACATGTCAAATAGTGCAATACTTGTGTATAGACTCGTATTGCACTTTTCTCACTTTTTTTACACTATTTTTCTTTTTGTATTACTTTTTAATATAGTATATTTTAATATTGTCTGCTTATCTATTGCGTTGCATCGTTGGAGAAGCCGGTGACCTAAGATTTTCAACGACATAATTACTCTGTAGCTATGTTAGTTTGACAATAAAGAACCTTGAATAGAGAGACGTCTATAGGCGGATGGTGTAAAAACAGCGGCTTAGGGACAATCTGCCCTCTCTCCCGAATATTTATTTGCATTTTATATAAAGAACAGGTAATCCTCAGGAGGAAACACAAGGATGCTAGCCTTTACAGACCATTTACACTAAAACCTATAACACACGACAGGAAAGGGAAAACCCCCAGAAAGCAGAATCCTTTAATACTAGATGTTTTTTCTTAAATCCCAAACCAGATGTTAGAAGGTCAGACTTGTGGCAAAGACAGTGTTTCTGTTAACACAAGGATACTAGTACACAGTAACGCAGTTTATATAACGTGTTTTTATTGAGTTGCTGTAGGCAGTAGAAGGGGTTACACACAAATAAAACCAATATAAACGCCGGCCCTAAGATCCAACACCCTTACGTGGCTACCTCGCTGAGCACATGTGAAACATCTGCTAAGGCTGCTCTATTTGTACATGTGTCCTCCAGCATTCATCCCGTGGTGAATGCTGGAGGACACATTCAAAAAGTATAATGAAATACGGCCCACAAATGAAACTTGTGCTTGTCTCGTATTGTCCTTCTAAATGGATGTCAGTCCCCTCGGTTGGCTCCAGATGCCCAAGTGTTAACAATAAAAGAAAGAAAATAACAATGTGATGACGACAAGAAGCGAGAGGAGAATTCTTTCCCCTGGCTTCATCACGAGCAGAGACGCTAGGATTGAAAACACATATTACACAGTAGTATTCGTGTGTTAAGAAACCCACTTTTGTATTTACTTGCACTATTTGATCTGGTTTCTTGTGTTGCACTGTTGGACCAGATTGACCAGATTGTCATATCTACACTGTAGCTATGCACACATGACAATAAAGCTTTGAAACTTGAAACTATTGAGGAAGTAACTGGACAGGGTGGAAAATAACTGATACATTTTTCAGTTGCTAGCAAGCACGGTGTAGGTGTTTTAGTGTCTTTGTGTTGCATCGTCATCGTGACTGCAGCAGCGTTCCTTTAGCTGTAGCTCGTTGTGTCTCAATACGACGCAGGTCTTTACAGTCCATCCATTCATCATCTTGTCAGGGGAACATCTGGCCTGCAGAAGCTGGCAGGGGGCCGTCAGTTTCAGAGAATCCGGTTACTGGGAAGAAAAACAGTATCATTACAATGTCACTGAAAAACTAAACATATCATCTCGTGTTTGTTATAAAAGGATCAGATGCTATCTCTTCTCTGTGAGCTGTGCTGTTCTGTAGGAAAATACTTCAAGTGTGAATACTTCTACTTCCTGAATCTGCTTCATGGTTTCCACTTTCTTTGCTTCATTTGTTCTGTTTTTAATTCAGCAGGTGAACCTGTATGTTCATAAAATAGTGTGTGTGAGATTAACTTTTCTGACAGGTAACAAGTAAATGTATCCATGTGTCTTTGCAGAAGTGGGAAGTAGTGGAGTACAAATACTTCGTTACTGTACTTAAGTACATGTTTCTGCTATCAGTACTTTACTCCACTGCTTATTTTTCTGACGACTTTTTACTTTGACTTCTTACATTTTGAACTCAAATACCTGTACTTTCTACTTCTTACATGTTGAACACAAATACCTGTACTTTCTACTTCTTACATGTTGAACACAAATACCTGTACTTTCTACTTCTTACATGTTGAACCCAAATACCTGTACTTTCTACTTCTTACATGTTGAACACTAATACCTGTACTTTCTACTTCTTACATGTTGAACTCAAATACCTGTACTTTCTACTTCTCACATGTTGAACACAAATACCTGTACTTTCTACTTCTTACATTTTGAACACTAATACCTGTACTTTCTACTTCTCACATGTTGAACACAAATACCTGTACTTTCTACTTCTTACATTTTGAACACTAATACCTGTACTTTCTACTTCTTACATGTTGAACTCAAATACCTGAACTTTCTACTTCTTACATGTTGAACTCAAATACCTGTACTTTCTACTTCCTACATGTTGAACTCAAATACCTGAACTTTCTACTTCTTACATGTTGAACACAAATACCTGTACTTTCTACTTCTCACATGTTGAACACAAATACCTGTACTTTCTACTTCTTACATGTTGAACACAAATACCTGTACTTTCTACTTCTCACATGTTGAACACAAATACCTGTACTTTCTACTTCCTACATGTTGAACACAAATACTTGTACTTTCTACTTCTTACATGTTGAACTCAAATACCTGTACTTTCTACTTCTTAGTGATGTTGCTCTCCCTCACAGCCTTGTATAAAGAGGGGTAAGGGGAAATATGAAGGGTATATTTCAAGTTTCAAGTCTGAATGTGTGTTTGGTGGCGTGATCATTATTCTTTAGAGTCACTGCGTGCCTATTGATTGGAACACGATCCGTGTATAAGGGAGGTCAGGTACTCTTTAAAACAGCTGCTAGCTATGGGTACTTTTTACTGAAGTACATTTCAAAGTTTTGAGTTTTACTTAAGTAAAGAAGTTTAGTCAGTACTTCTACTTTTCCCAGAGTATTTTTAAACATGAGTATCTTTACTTCTACTTGAGTAAAGGATGTGTGTACTTTTGCCATCTCTTTGTCTTTGCCGATTATAAAACATTCCTTCCTTTTCCTCCAGGTTCTCCCGGTCAGACGAGCTGTCCAGACACCGGCGTTCCCACTCAGGAGTGAAGCCCTACCAGTGCACGGTTTGTGAGAAGAGATTCGCTCGCAGTGACCATCTCTCAAAACACATCAAAGTCCACCGCTTTCCACGAAACAGCCGGACAGTTCGCTCAGTAATCTGAAGCTGAAACCTCTACAGGAGCACAGTGTGAATGTTCATCTCTAGGGTTGTGTGAGTGGAAGCATGCCCTGTCTTTTCGTTTCATCGCTCTGTGATTGTCCTAATTCAGGGGTGTCCAAACTTATTTCCCCGAGGTTAACACTTGAATACTGTGTAATATTTGAACATATATATTTAAGAAGTACAATATAAGACAAGCGTGAGGGCCGAATCAAAATGGTCAATTCAAAAAAAGTTTGGACACCCCTGTCCTGATTTATTGTACAAAGACTGACACATCCTGTCAGCGTATGTTTTCCTCTTCTCTCCTTATCGCAGAAGGTTAGATAAGCTTATGTACAGTCAGTCTGGATCAGTTATAGTCTTGCATGTCCCCTTTTACCCGGATCAAAACGACTGCCTTTAATCGCCCGGAAAGCTGCCAGTGTCGTGGACATTCCTCGTCTTATGCAAAGTTTAGGAAGTCAGAGGACGTTTCCTCATTACTCTTCACTCTCCGTGGGGTTTTTGCTGCCTTGTTCCACACATTGTTGGTGGCAGTTTTTTATTCACATCTCACAGCAGTAAACCTGCTGGGACATGAGGAGCGGAATCAAGAAGCCTCACAAGACACAACGTGAACAGTGTTAAATCCGCCGTGTGATCAGTGTTAAAGGATCTTTGTTTGTTGTTTTTCAAAAGCTAAATCATGTGAATCTACTCGCTACCAAGACCCCAGGAAGAGCATCGGCCATTGAAGCGAATTTTTGTAGTGGCCAAACGATGGTACTACAACTTCCGTTCTAGTTCGGGATGCCATTGGGCTCAATCTACTTGTTTCTTATTGACTTAGAAACCCTAAGCATGAACACTTTTATAGCACTTATTTAAATTATTAGGGTCTAAAAGTTGTTTGACCTCTCCATTCATTTGACTGAGCCAAGAGTGGGAGATGGAGGCGGGGCTTAAGAACAGGAGGCGGGGTTATAATATGAGAGGTGGAGCTTATATATGGGAGGCGGGGCTTAAGGCAAACTTAAGTGCCCACACTGAAAAAACTGAACCTATAGATTCCTCATTTTTGGCGATATTCGCAATTGAGCAACTCTCAAAAGATTTAACGAGACCTCTGTATCCAGTTCTCTTTATACATCCATATTTGCTACTGGTGTACTATTTGTATATCACTTTTCTGGCCTTACTGTACCAACAAAATCCTTACTGACGATCTGAATGGTTTGGGAAGCCAGACTCTAAATTGGTGTTAAGTGACTGTTGAGAAGTTGTCCTAATATTGTCCCTGAATGTCTCAGTCTGCTATGATTATGATTATTATTATTTTGCTGATGACTTGACACAAGATCTGCCTCAATCCTTCTTTCATCTGCTACCGGAGACACCCTGACAGCCTTGTAAAGTGACACCGATGAACTACCAGGGCAAAAGGCTTCTGGGAACATCTTTGAGGCCATACTTCGTAATTGTTCTCAAACATTGTGTAGCACACCCCACAGTGAATGTGTCGGGGTTTGAAGATGCCGTCCATTTGTGATTCATGTATGTAAACAAGCAGGAGTTACACAACATTGTGCATCATTCCTTCATTCAATTTCTGAATTGTTAAC
Source organism: Pseudochaenichthys georgianus (assembly GCF_902827115.2). NCBI lineage: Eukaryota > Metazoa > Chordata > Actinopteri > Perciformes > Channichthyidae > Pseudochaenichthys > Pseudochaenichthys georgianus. The sequence goes on along the minus strand of NC_047507.1, from coordinate 1,680,878 downwards.
GCTTGTGGGAACACAGGTGTTTTATCGCATCCTATGAATGTATGTAAATATGCAGATCCAGAGAAACACAGAGAAAACCATATCTTAAAAACACAAATCAGTGGTTGTGAAGATTTCTAGTGTGAACCCTAAATGTGTACATAACTAAACGTTTCAGTCGATATGGATATATTATATATTTTTGTCTTTGTTGTATTGAAGATGCATTTACAAATAAAACTGAAAATAAATAAACAGTTGCAATTCCTTTTTCTTGTATTAATTTGCATTTGACTTTGAGGTTCGCCATAAATAAGGGAAAGTAATCAGATTACATTACTTGTTTTTAAATCGATATCTAGATGTGGGCATTACGTTGTGTCATGACCTGGCTCACGACAAAACGAGACATGATGTGTTTAAACAATATTTTATTAAGCAAATGATACCAAATTAAACAGATTGGATGTGATGATCAGAGTCAGTGAAGTGTGTGTGTGTGTGTGTGTGTGTGTGTGTGTGTGTGTGTGTGTGTGTGTGTGTGTGTGTGTGTGTGTGTGTGTGTGTGTGTGTGTGTGTGTGTGTGTGTGTGTGTGTGTGGTGTGTGTGTGTGTGTGTGTGTGTGTGTGTGTGTGTGTGTGTGTGTGTGTGTGTGTGTGTGTGTGTGTGTGTGTGTGTCAATGTTGTTAAGTGCAAACCAAGCCAAAGGGTAAACCAACAACACGTCTGTCCGTTAAGGCACTGAGAGAGATGAAGACGAGAGCCACTGCAGGAGCTTCAGTAGCAGCACACCAAGTGAGATGAGAGGCACTCGATGATGTCCCACACGGAGGCATCACGTGGTGGCGAGCAGGTGCAAACGTGCTACGACAGCCCAAACACTTCCATTCATAATAATAATTTCAATTTATATAGCGCCTTTCACGAAACCCAAGGACGCTTTACAATGGGAAGTAAAAAAAAAAAGTAATAATCATACAGATACATAGGCTGAAGAAAACAAAACAGGAACAGGATGCTGGGTATATTAGTGAACAGATGGTGTTGGAGGTGTTTTTTGAAGGTGTCCAGAGAGTCTGCATTCCTGATTGCAGAGGGCAGAGAACTCCAGAGGGTGGGGGCTCTGTTGCCAAATGTGTTCAGCTTGGAGCGCTGGGTGGAGAGCAGCCCTTTGTCGGAGGACCACAGGTGACGAGAGGGGGTGTAGGGCTGAAGGAGGTCAGAGATGTATGGAGGGGCTAGGGCAGGGGTGTCAAACTCAATTTCATTGCGGGCCACATTCGCATAAAGGTTGCACTCAAAGGGCCGGTTGTAACTATATAAATATATAATATATATAAAATAAATAATGTATTATATGACATTATTGCCTCTGATTTGGATTATTAGCGGATAGGATAATAACTTAGTAATTAACTACGTCTGAAAGCAGAAGTCCAGGGCAAATAATTGCAAGTCTCTTCAGTGTGCATGTCACAAAACGAGATGCATTGTGGGACATGTAGTTTATGGGCAACCTGCTTCTGTAACGGCATGTAACCGTATAATAAACGTATTATATTCTTTGCAAGCTCTTGCGGGGCCACATAACATGAAGTCTCGGGCCGGATTTGGCCCCCGGGCCTTGAGTTTGACACACCTGGGCTAGGGAGTGGGGAGATTTGTCAGTTAGCAGGAGGAGTTTGTAATTAACGTAGTATTAGGAGTATTAAGATGAACGCGCTGCAGTTGTGACTGTTGGCAGTTAGTTCCATAATAATAGAAGCAATAATGTGATCACCTTGAAATGAGCCAATAAAACGTACAATTTAGCTACACTTTCGTAGAGTTCGTTCCTTCTTCCAGCATATGTTTTGATGTTGCTGCATTGCTTTTAGTTGTTGATATTTTATTTGTCTCGTTTTGGAAACTGCAGTGCCTTTCTCCTGCGTGTTTTGAGTCGTTGCAACGTATCTGCACCTGTCGACCACCACATGAAATACTCCAAAGGGCAATATGTTTTTGTCGATGGGGCAGTAAATGGTTGTCTGTTTTCAAATGAACTAATTTATAGTAAACTATTTCTCTGTGTCCTATGATATAGAGTCCTATACACAGGAGACAGTGTATCCATAAACATCCATTGTGTTATCAGTGCTGGCTTTATGGTGCTCACACGGGCTGAAGGCCACATGATGGGAGGTGCTTTCGTAGCAGATGAATTGGATGTGCTGAGCTGTGGTTGTGACCTAAATCATACTGTCCACATAATGACAGAGTCTGTATCTTGTGATTATCAACAATAGGTCCATATGTTTTTTTAGTGTGCGCATGTATACGCAGGTTCCTCAGCAGAACAGTCGTCCTCCACAGGGAACGCATTTCCCGTCAGAATGGAAGCAGTTAGACAATGGACTGCTCTTTCTCCTCCCTACTCATGAACACATCACCTCGCGCACATCTGCACGAAGCATCAACAGATTACAGACACTGATGTTATCTGACTGACCAAACTCTAAAGAGAGTCATCACACATTTGGGCTTGACACTTCATGAGTTATTCGTTTAGGCAGGTTCCAGCTTTTAGAAATCTGGGGCAATAAAATAAAACAAGATTTGGAAATGAACAAAATACTGTAGGCAAGGCAAGGCAAGGCAAGGCTAGGCAAGGCAAGGCAAGGCAAGGCTAGGCAAGGCAAGGCAAGGCAAGGCTAGGCAAGGCAAGGCAAGGCAAGGCTAGGCAAGGCAAGGCAAGGCAAGGCAAGGCAAGGCAAGGCTAGGCAAGGCAAGGCAAGGCAAGGCAAGGCAAGGCAAGGCAAGGCAAGGCAAGGCAAGGCAAGGCAAGGCAAGGCAAGGCTAGGCAAGGCAAGGCAAGGCAAGGCAAGGCAAGGCAAGGCTAGGCAAGGCAAGGCAAGGCAAGGCAAGGCAAGGCAAGGCAAGGCTAGGCAAGGCAAGGCAAGGCAAGGCAAGGCAAGGCTAGGCAAGGCAAGGCTAGGCAAGGCAAGGCAAGGCAAGGCAAGGCAAGGCAAGGCAAGGCAAGGCAAGGCAAGGCTAGGCAAGGCAAGGCAAGGCAAGGCTAGGCAAGGCAAGGCAAGGCAAGTTTATTTATATAGCACTTTTCAACACATCCCCTACTGTACAAACACTTTCTATGCATGTTGATACATACTGGGCAGAAGGACAACAGTGTGCAGCTTTTAGGTGATAAATCATACCAGTTTATATTACGGAGGCCAACAGGTGCAAACACACGAGAGCATTTCCATTAGGAGAAACATGCTACAGCTTCAGGAACGATGCAAATATATTACCACAAATGTGCCAAAACTCACAAGAAAATAAAGAATCATCCTCACCAACACATTAAACGAGCCACATGTGGGAACAATCCAGATCTGTGCGCGAAACTGAAGGGGAACCTGGTTTTATCTTTAAAAGACCAAACCTGGATACCTTAGCGCTGCATACAGATTTGAAGCTGGGTGAACAAATATGCCTAATCAAACTTTCTTCAGCATACTTAATTACACATTTATGTTACCCTTCAAAGACCCAAATCCTAATTAAAACACAAATGTAATATTTAGATTTTCACACAGATTAACCCACTAAACCAGGGGTGTCAAACTAAATTTCATCGCGGGCCACATTCGCATAAAGGTTGCACTCAAAGGGCCGGTTGTAACTATATAAATATATAATATATATAAAATAAATAATGTATTATATTACATTATTGCCTCTGAATTGGATTATTATCGAATAGGATAATAACTTAGTAATTAACTACGTCTGAAAGCAGAAGTCCAGGGCAAATAATTGCAAGTCTCTTCAGTGGGCATGTCACAAAACGAGATGCATTGTGGGACATGTAGTTTATGGGCAACCTGCTTCTGTAAAGCGGAACGTGACCGTATAATAAACGTAATATATTCTTTGCAAGCTCTTGCGGGGCCACATAAAATGAAGTCGCGGGCCGGATTTGGCCCCCGGGCCTTGAGTTTGAGACCCCTGCCAAACCCTTGATGCAAATGTTTCATCATACATTGAATTAATGAGGAGAGGAACCGACAGAACTGGAGTTAAAAGTGGGTCAAAGCTGCACAAACAGTCATGATTACCATAAATAAAACACTTATGTTATCAGAGTGTTGTTGACTGGGTGTCTTCTATCAGTGTCTCCATATCCGAGTGCGACTGATAACAATTCGAACAAGGTTGTAACAACTTCAGATGCTTAGCTTTTTAAACATGAGCAGCTGCTGTTCTGTCCGTTATGTCACACACAGGTGACTCTCACACTAACCCATGCTGAATGCTAGGAATACATCAATATAACAACCTGGAAACCATTAAATAAAAACAGCACTTGTTGGTGTGAGTGCCGTAAAACACGGGACGTTTTTATTTAACCTTTTAGTTAATGAACTCTGGATGTTTCTCTTAGCTCCAACAGAAACATTACAATCATCTCTCCTGCATCGTGGCTCTGCGATGTTTCTTTTGTCCTGTTTCTGTGAAGGTTTGGCAGCTCCTTCGGGCACTCATCAGGATTTCCTCTTCTGAGAGCCAAGAGCCCAGAACATCTGTGGGCCATTACACACATTACCACAGGGTTTTATGTGTGTGTGTGTGTGTGTGTGTGTGTGTGTGTGTGTGTGTGTGTGTGTGTGTGTGTGTGTGTGTGTGTGTGTGTGTGCGTGCGCAGGGCCGTCCCTGGCCAACATGAGGCCCCACGCAAAGTTATATGATAAGGCCCTCTGTTTCTCGAGCGTTGACCGGGGGGGGGGGGGGCGAAACCGTGCCGCTCCACACTAATTGCGCCGCATAAGCGCATAGGTGTGCCGCATTTTCGGCTCAGTTGAGGCACCCTCCGCAAGATGAGGCCCCATGCAGTCTGCATGATCGTCCTTTAGGGAGGGACGGCCCTGTGTGTGTGTGTGTGTGTGTGTGTGTGTGTGTGTGTGTGTGTGTGTGTGTGTGTGTGTGTGTGTGTGTGTGTGTGTGTGTGTGTGTGTGTGTGTGTGTGTGTGTGTGTGTGTGTGTGTGTGTGTGTGTGTGTGTGTGTGTGTGTGTGTGTGTGTGTGACTTCCTGCGAACTACTGGTAAGACAAATTTGAAACTAAACTATAGCAGCAACGTTCAGGAGGAAATCATTTATAACATTCCCACAAAATCCCATAATTGAGCCGTTTCTCTGCAAAACATTCTGAGCTTAAAGTTAAACATTACACTGTGAGTGAATTTTAAACATTGACAAATCGTCACTGCATTTAACTGTATTCATGATTTTCATTACAGTGAAACAAAGATGTGGAGAACTCAGCCTTTCTGTTAATTATATAATGGTAAATTTAGCAGGAAAACATATTTAGTGTCTCTGTAAGAGAGTGCAGGATGAGTCCTCAAACCAGGCGATGAGTCAGCATTTTAGCACTTACGACACTTCGTCTCGATGTAAATGGTGTTTGGACGATTTCTGATATAAGTTCTGTGGTTAACACAAGCTGAAGAGGTTTTAACGTTTTGTTCTACGACATTAATACGTCTCAACTGGTGTATTTAAAAAAAGTTAGTTGCTCACAGTCGTCTAAGTGAGACGACTAAACGTCATCACGCCCAACATTAGCCGCCTTTAGCTTAGTGGTGGTGACGTGAAGTCATGGGACCGTGCTGTAGTTCCTTTATAGCCCAACATTAGCCGCCTTTAGCTTAGCGGTGGTGACGTGAAGTCATGTGACCGTGCAGTAGTTCCTTTATAGCCCAACATTAGCCACCTTTAGCTTAACGGTGGTGACGTGAAGTCATGTGACCGTGCAGTAGTTCCTTTATAGCCCAACATTAGCCTCCTTTAGCTTAGCGGTGGTGACGTGAAGTCATGTGACCGTGCAGTAGTTCCTTTATAGCCCAACATTAGCCTCCTTTAGCTTAGCGGTGGTGACGTGAAGTCATGTGACCGTGCTGTAGTTCCTTTATAGCCCAACATTAGCCTCCTTTAGCTTAGCGGTGGTGACGTGAAGTCATGTGACCGTGCAGTAGTTCCTTTATAGCCCAACATTAGCCTCCTTTAGCTTAGCGGTGGTGACGTGAAGTCATGTGACCGTGCTGTAGTTCCTTTATAGCCCAACATTAGCCGCCTTTAGCTTAGCGGTGGTGACGTGAAGTCATGTGACCGTGCTGTAGTTCCTTTATAGCCCAACATTAGCCTCCTTTAGCTTAGCGGTGGTGACGTGAAGTCATGTGACCGTGCTGTAGTTCCTTTATAGCCCAACATTAGCCTCCTTTAGCTTAGCGGTGGTGACGTGAAGTCATGTGACCGTGCAGTAGTTCCTTTATAGCCCAACATTAGCCACCTTTAGCTTAGCGGTGGTGGCGTGAAGTCATGTGACCGTGCTGTAGTTCCTTTATAGCCCAACATTAGCCTCCTTTAGCTTAGCGGTGGTGACGTGAAGTCATGTGACCGTGCTGTAGTTCCTTTATAGCCCAACATTAGCCTCCTTTAGCTTAGCGGTGGTGACGTGAAGTCATGTGACCGTGCAGTAGTTCCTTTATAGCCCAACATTAGCCTCCTTTAGCTTAGCGGTGGTGACGTGAAGTCATGTGACCGTGCTGTAGTTCCTTTATAGCCCATCATTAGCTTTTTACTTCCGGCGATAGAATTTACACTTAAAAAATCACAAAGTGGTGTTAATATGTGGAAATGATCGTGCTGAACAAAATTTGATTGGTATCATAAACGTTTGTTTGCCACCAAGCTTATTTTCTGCAATATAGGAAAGACCAAAATCCCAGTTGTGTAGTGAATATTTGGTGCTTACATCCAGGTCAACCTACAAAAATATGTCACGATACGATTTTCTTTTTATTGGTTTGTATTTGTTATCTTGTTTAATTGCAAAATTAACTGAAATGTATACCCACATGAAAAACGGGTTAATAATCAGGAGTGCACATACATTTTGTACCCAGGTTCTCAAAGGAGCACCTGGAGATGTTGCTTGGTGCGCATCCTTAAAATGAAATAAACCAGACCTTTTGAGGGATACTTGACTTTATGAAGCTAGTGCACTAGTGCACTAGTGCGCTAGTGAGCACGCTCATGAACTGTTCGCCGGACAGGGTTACTGTGCGGAGCGCATAAAGCAGACCCTTCACGCGATAGCGAGGGGTAGAGCGAGGGATCGCAGATGCCGTCGTGCTCGCGGACGGATTAAAACAATTAAACCATTAAACCTAAATGGCTCGCGAATTATACTTTGGCGGCCGTTAATATACCTGGGCGGTCCGCCCAAGTAAAGTCGATGTGTGGGAAACCCTGCTATCTTACCAGTTCTTATGCAACTCGCAAATATCTCTCTCTCTCTCTCTCTCTCTCTCAATGTTGGTGCGTAAATGCGCCTTTTTTCAAATGATCCGGTGCTCCTTTTTTGGCGGGGGGTGCGCATGCAGTTATGTGCAGCCCTGTTAATAATCATAGAAAATGCGCAATAATTTGAAGAAAAAGGGACAAAATAGTGATAATGCAGAAAATGTAAATTGAAGGTCCACTGTTAGACACAAAAACCTCCTGACCTGCTTTCACAATGCAATGCTAGTCTTAGTGAGCTCCTTCTCACTCAGCTGTTGAAATCTTCCCTTGCAGTGTGGTTTCAGGAGGAATGAATATGGCCTCCCCTGACAACCTCTGATCACAGAGAATAAGAGCGAAAATAGACAGTGCAGACGTCTCAGTGGACGGACAATTGCAAAAGAGTAGAGGTTGCATATCTGGGTAGGAGTCGTGGATGTAGAGAAAGGAGGAGAAAGTTTAGACCAGAGAAGGAGTTTAACAGACATACACCATGAAGTGAGACGAAAGACATTAAGCTATAATTTACCGTATCTGTGGGAAAAAGCCAAATAGAAGAAATATAGACTCAGTATTACAGTCAAAAATGTACGAATGAATGTGGTCGACTGTGGTTTGGGTTAGGGAACAATCATAGTCGTATTTAAAAGAAACCAACATGGCTTTTGGTGGGAAACAAGATGCTCACAGTGTTGCTTCTGCTTATGTGAGAACACTTTTCATATTGCGCCACACCATCAATGTTTCCATTTAAGTCCAATTGATGACCAAAAACCTTCACACGACATTCCCATCAGACCCATCTGGCATTACTCTAATCCGTCTATTAGTGATCACAATACTCACCAACAGTCAGTCATTGTTAAGATTACATCTCTTGTAAACATTTATTGAATCTGTTAGGTAATGCATGTGATATCTGATGTATAGATATTTCAGTGCTTTCTATCACTGTATGAACCTCTTAACTCTCGCCTACAGCTGTCAGTGGTCTTCTTATATATGATGATCTCCAAAAGAAATGTTTCAAGAGTCAGATCACCAAAATGACAGGCTTAATTCATATCTGACTTACATAATGGTAGTCTGTTTGGGAGAGACAGGCTTTCATGAATGCAAGATAAACATACAGTCCCTCCAAAAGTATTGGAACAGCGAGGACAATTGCTTTATTTTTGCTGTACACTGAAAATGATTGGGTTTGACATCAAAAGATGAATATGAGACAAAAGGTCAGTATTTCAGCTTTTAATTCCAGGTATTTACATCTAGATCTGTTAAACAACTGAGAAGATAGCAGAGTTTTTAACGGAACACCACCGTTTTGGAGAGGACTGTAGGTCAACCTGTGAAATGTCTAATAATTTGTTGGGCTGCCAAGGCGAGCAGGTCAGACTCTGAAATCATGAACCATCAAATCGAGGGACGGGACAATTGCTCAACATGCATAATATCGACGTGCAGTGTCAGCTGTCTGTGTGTAGGGGTTTGTCAAGGGTGAAAGTGTGTGTGTGTGTGTGTGTGTGTGTGTGTGTGTGTGTGTGTGTGTGTGTGTGTGTGTGTGTGTGTGTGTGTGTGTGTGTGTGTGTGTGTGTTTGCATGAGTCAGAGACTTTTGATATCCCTGCTGTTTGGATTGCATTGACCTCCATCAGCACCATCAGTACAACTTGAGTCAGCTTATCAATGTGATGCTTTTTACTTCAGGTGATTGATGATATACACTCACTTAAAGAGTAATAGGGGGCATTTTTTAACTTAAAGTGGACCTATCATGCTATATTTGAACAATATATTGTAGGGCCATACCTATATAAAGTATATAAATATATATATATTTTTTAAAATTCCAAACAGATGCTGCATTTTAGCCATGCTTCATTTCGCTCTATTTGCTCTTTCCAGCCCTGTCTTTGCAAGGGGCTGATTCTGTGAGCTGCACCCTGCAGGAGAGGGGAGCGTGCCTTGAGATCAGCTGCTGGGCTGCAGCGGGGAGAAGAGAGGGACAAAAACAGATCTCCGTCCACCGTGTTTTATTCTTATATGATTATAGAGTCATTATTCATTTGTTTGAAAGCTCAATGAATAACAAAGAAGACCTTTGACCGGCACTTTTCTAATTTTGTCCGGAAGATTTAAACTTTAACGGACATGTTGACCAGCGGAAAAAAATCTAACTGAAACTCTGCCGCACGGTCCCCTCGTTCCTTGGAAGAGGCGAAGAGGTGGGTGTTTGTCATCTGCTGGTGGACTACCGGAGAGAATTACAGTGCTTGGGGAGGGAGAAAAAGAGCCACAGCGGAGAATAAACAGAAGGGCAACCATGGCAACCATGCGAGGGAAGACTTCTTCGCTGCTTTTGTGGCAGACTACAGCGCCACTTACAGGCCTGGCATATGTACTACAGCGTCTCCAGTGCTTTCGAGCGGCAATGGCCGGCCGTGGCCCAACCCCACATTCCCCTGATAGGTGGAGAGTTGGCCATATAGGCGGAGCTCCTCGTTCCTGACGTCAGAGAATTTTCAAATCTGGATCAGTCTGTATCAGCTCAGTTGCAGCCCCATTTTTAGAGATTTGGTTACGGAGGAAAAGAGAGAGGGTTGTGTTTTCTGACACTTGGTGAGTTCCCTAGACACACCGGGGACACATATTCATGTATAAAAGACGTACAAAAGTGCATTTTGCATGATAGGTCCCCTTTAAACACCTTTTTTACTTGCTTTGAACCATGCAATTGCTGATTGTGAGTGAATAGAGTAGAACATCTGTGCTAGGTGTGTTTCTGTGTGTGTTTGTGTGAATACCATTTGCTTCTGTTCTAAATTAAGCCCTTGTCCACCTTAGAACAGTTCATGTCTTCAATTTGATTTAATGTGAAACACAAAATGATGATAAAGATTCCCATATGAGGAATGTGTGTTACTGTGCAGCTTGTTCTCTACAGTCGGAAATATTCCTTGAAACCCTTCCAGTCTTCCCAAACAGCCAGAAGTTAGGCAGTATAGCAAATAAACGATGTGTTTGAGGATGAGAAGTTGAAGGATTCTTCATAATAAGACATTATTAAACATAAACAAGTATTTTTGTGAAAAAACAGATGTTTATTGAGGTAAAAAAAGTCAGAAACTTGATGAACTGATTGTTCTTTAAATATGTGCCTGGATAGAATACAATTTAAAACAACACTAAGACACACAATGATCCACAGGAATATTAGTGTAGTATTTATCAGACATTTATAAATATCCTGATTCCAAGGGAACGTCATCCTGCTTATTAAATGGTTACATACTAAATAAACCATATTTATTTAAAAAAGATTGTATTTTTTCTGCTAGATAACGTAACTTAAAATGACGGCAGCACTGATCGAGGTTTTCTGTAACTGTCCAAGTCTGTTCACATTTTATTTAGTTTAGTCTTTAGTGTTTACTTCCTGTCTGCCTTCTTCTTCTATTCCCTTAAATGTTTACTTCCTCTCTGTCTTCTTCTGCGGTTTCCGTTAGTGTTTACTTCCTGTTTGTCTTCTTCTTATGTTCCCTTTGGTGTTTATTTCCTGTCTGTCTTCTTCTGCTGTTCCCTTTAGTGTTTACTTCCTGTCTGTCTTCTTCTGCTGTTCCCTTTAGTGTTTACTTCCTGTCTGTCTTCTTCTGCTGTTCCCTTTAGTGTTTACTTCCTGTCGGTCTTCTTCTGCGGTTCCCGTTAGTGTTTACTTCCTGTCTGTCTTCTTCTGATGTTCCCTTTAGTGTTTACTTCCTGTCTGTCTTCTTCTGCTGTTCCCTTTAGTGTTTACTTCCTGCCTGTCTTCTTCTGCGGTTCCCGTTAGTGTTTACTTCCTGTCTGTCTTCTTCTGCTGTTCCCTTTAGTGTTTACTTCCTGTCGGTCTTCTTCTGCGGTTCCCGTTAGTGTTTATTTCCTGTCTGTCTTCTTCTACTGTTCCCTTTAGTGTTTATTTCCTGTCTGTCTTCTTCTGCTGTTCCCTTTCATGTTTACTTCCTGTCTGTCTTCTTCTGTTGATTTCTTTGTCTTTTAACCTCTCCTTCACTTCTTATTTTCTTTACTGGAGACCGTTTAATCTTCATGAATCCAAACTTGTCATCGTCTACAGAAATATAAAAATGAATGATAACAAGCAAGTACAAGTACCTCACAAGTGTACATCAGCAAAATAACTAACTGACAGTATTTAGTTACCTTCCACCCCAGGTTATCAGTGTGTAAACAGAGACATTTTGCAATACTTTACACTTGCGGCTCTTTTCAGCGAACCTGATGCCACTGACCTTTTCTCAGCTGATGACGATAATGAATGTACGCTCTGGTCGATATTTGTGAAGGCAGATTTGTTCTAGAAAGACCCTGCAGGACCCAGAGATGGCCATTTATCGATAAGCAAGACCAAAAACAAACACAGGTAAACAGCTGATGACGGCAGCAGAGATGATACCAATCTGGCAATCAGATGCCTATCAGAACTACTTTTCATTGACCTGCAGAGATGGCAAAAGTACACACATCCTTTACTCAAGAAGAAGTACAGATACTAGTGTTTAAAATGCTCTGGTAAAAGTAGAAGTACTGACTAAACTTCTTTACTCAAGTCAAAGTAAAGAACTTTGAAATGTACTTCAGTAAAAAGTACCCATAACTAGCAGCGGTTTTAAAGAGTACCTGACCTCCCTTTAATAATTAATAGAACAATAATGTCATTGTTAGCTAATGAATGTTTCCATGCTGAACAACGGCAACATGACAACTTTCCATTGGTCCCTCTTCTTTAGAGAAGACCAGGAAGTGATGGATACACGGATCGTGTTCAAATCAATAGGCACGCAATGACTCTAAAGAATAATGATCACGCCACAAAACACACATTCAAACTTGAAATATACCCCTCATATTTCCCCTTACCCCTCTTTATACAAGGCTGTGAGGGAGAGCAACATCACAGCTGCCAAGACTTATTGTAACAAAATAAATACTATCCTATTAATGGATAGCTGTGATAGGCTTGTCTTAAAGCATTTTTAATTATCAACAATAATTTGATTGATTTTGCTAACATATAGCTTAACCTCATGTCTAGTGAGCGGCCCAGTCCTTCGTATATCTTTCTGTTTGTGGTCCTCAGAGAGAATAATTTGGACACCCCAGTATTATGTAATCCCTTTAAATGTAATCAGTTACTCCCCAGTTTCTCACTGAGAACGTTAACACCTCTCCAGGTATGTACACTATCTCTCATGCATCTGCTCTATATTTGGACACCATCTAGTTCTCAGTAGCAGATACCAGTTGTTCTGAATGTGTGTTCAGTAATAACTAAACATAACGTTCCATCAACAGTCACTGTGATAAATATTCCTTTCCATTACAAGCTCACAAAGCTGTCATGTGTCAGCAGACCCTGAACTCACCAAACACAGGAGACATCTTTCTTAAGCAGAACAATTCATCTAAAGAGTTCATTTGGCCCAGGAGGTTCAATCATGGTTAGCATGCTGCTTAGTTAGTTATAATGATTGATGAGTCTTTTTTAAACTATGTGAAGGCCTCTTTGTTTCTAGACCCAAACAAATCACAATAACGAGATCAGTTGACCAAGTTTATTGCTGTTAATGCGTGTTCAAAGTTGCCAACAATGTGTCGTCACGAAACCACACAAGCTTAGGCGTCTGCCAAAGTGAACGTCTTGACATCGAGCTGACCAAATATGAATGTGACCTGCTGAGAGCTCTAGACCAAAGTATGAAACAGTAACTTCTTGTTGCCACTAGCTACCGTATGGTTATGTTTGAAAATGGTCCTATACTGTAGATGTCTTCAGGGCGGGACCCTCATCAAAAAGTTTGTTTGTTCATCGAAGGATCGAAATGTTCCGCCCTTCGTCATGCCGCCACAGCCAAGCCGTTCAACGCAGACACACAACTTTCAATATGAAGCTTCCTCCATGTCTTCAGATCTCTCCGACCAAATTTCAGAGAGATCTGAATAATCTTCGAGTAGGAGGACGTTAAAGTACAAAACGTGTTGCTTCCTGTTGACAGTAGATGGCGTCTTGACAATGAGTGAATATTGGCTTGTAGATGTTTAGGCCTGGGCTCTTATTATCTGGAAGACATTTTGAGAACATTGGAGAACATTGGAGAAAATTGGAGAATGTGTGTCGAGTTGATGTAGACTGAAGCTTTTAGTAACGTTTGATCCTCCAGGTCTTAAGATTTTTAATTGCAAAAAATTGCCAAACATTTCACGGAAAATTCAAAATGGTCGACCTCCTGTTGGGTTTACAATGTGCCTCCACCTGCTTTTTTATGCATGCCATCATGCTTCATATACCTCAAATGTTTAGGTGAACATTGAGCGATTTGGCAACTTTGTAGGGGGCGCTTATCAGCTTTTTGCTGACACCTACAAAATATACTTATGGTAGATGTTTAGGCCCCCAAAACACTTATCATCGGGGGAATATAATTGATCCTTTTCTCCGATTGTGTTGGTATTTGGGCCCTAAATAGGCCAAACCACTGTTTATTCACTATGGATCTATTACTGCTATTACTACTACTACTACTACTACTACTACTACTACTACTACTACTACTACTACTACTACTACTACTACTACTACTACTAACCATTACTACTACTAACCATTACTACTACTACTACTACTACTACTACTACTACTACTACTACTACTACTACTACTACTACTACTACTACTACTACTACTAACTACTACTACTACCACCACTACTACTACTGATACAACCACTACTACTACTACTACTACTACTACTACTACTACTAACCATTACTACTACTAACCATTACTACTACTACTACTACTACTACTACTACTACTACTACTACTACTACTACTACTACTACTACTACTACTAACCATTACTACTACTACTACTACTACTACTACTACTACTACTACTACTACTACTACTACTACTACTACTACTACTACTACTACTATTACTACTATTACTACTACTACTACTACTATACGAATACTCATAATCATGATGATGATGATAACATAAGACATGTGTAATACACAGATATTATATCTGCTGACCATAATTATTCGAAGTCATTCCAATATGAGAAACCATTTACATAATGAAGTGTGCGGCGTTGAGCTTTGAGCACAGTTTCCTTTAATGAAGTCTGATGAGAGGAACATCAAAGCGTCAGAGGTGATGCTCTGGGATCTGATTACTGTCTCTGGACTGAGATATAGAGTTTCACTGAAGCTAGTTCAGACTCTGTAGGCACACAGGGTATCATGTTCACTGCGGCTAAATGGAAGTAGAGACAAATGGAAAAATAATTTACATTTGATGTCGGAAACAACCTCTTCAAGCGAGTCCAGTTCCTCATTACATGGAGAAAGTGGAACACAGGGATCTGATTCTGCTCTTTAAGGAGAGGTTTCTCACACAGCGTCTTTTCATTTCTGATCACATCTCGTAAACACATTAACAGATGGATGATGGTTTTATTTTTCACCGAACAAGAAATCAATACATCAGAAAAAACAAAGGTACATCATTGTTGCACATACAAACTTAAATATCAGTTTTTTATATATATAAAAGAAATAAGGGATATATTCCTGCATGTAACATAATTTACAATAATTTTTTGTATAACAAGTTATTTAGCAATGTGATGCTGTAAATCAGAAAATGAGGCATTATGTAAGGCTGAAACTTTATTATTATAATTTTGAATGTTATTTTTTTCACTAGTCTGAATGATTACATGCTGAAAATCCCCAAATGTCACAATTGACCAGTAGTAGTAGTGTGTTGGTCAGAAATTGTGCCACTTTTTTTTTAATAATAAACATTTGATTTTTATGCCAATAATATTAATGTAATACTGGTCAAGGCACGTTTCTGACCTCCCTGCAGTGGTTGTTGATAGGGAACCAGGGCTTTGATTTGACTCAACACAGGACTTTGTTTTATTTCCCACAATGCCCTATGTTCCCTCCTAACCCAGTTACTGTGATGCTCACCAGTACTGGAAACTCTGAAAAAAAGAAAGAAGTGAATTTACTATTATTATTATTATTATTATTATTATCCTGTGTACACAATATTTCACAGATGAAGTCCCACCACTACCCTCCAGCTCTTAATATATCAGTTCATCATATGTGCGTCAATTGTTAATTTCACAAAAGCAAACTGTGAGAACTGGAGAAGAGTTCGTCTTCATTTCCAGCTGAGAAAATAACCAAACCAATTTGCTTTTTAAAATTAAAATATTCCCAAGCCTGGTTGGTATAGAAGGCTTTTGAAAATTATTTAATGGGTTTATTATTTATTACAGGGACAATGGGAACAGTTACTCTCCAATTTGTTGACCTCGTAGAGAGGATGACGCAAATGAGTTTAAACTGGGACACAATTCAAATTAGAATTCAAAACTGCCCGAATACATTTTATTTTTTAGGGGCAAAACCTTTTAAATAAACATAGAATACAGTAATTGTTTTTTGTTTTAGTGAATTTAAGTTACTGTCCTTTGTTTCAGTAGTGTTTTTCATTTCGAGTAGTTGTTTTAGTAACTTTAAGTGACAATTTAACTAACAAACATAGACAGCATTTGTTTTTATAAGGTCATGAACAGTTTAATCTCCACTGTACATCCGGGTCTCTGATTTGATTTAGTTCCAATAAATCGTAATGTCAGGGAATAATTCTGTATACATGTTTACCTTTCGCCCTCTGACACAAATAGCCAGCCTTGAGCAGCCGTTATCTCCCTTAAGGAGGGGCTGCCCTAGCATGTTGTTGTTGTTACCAGTTTGTGACCGGGCAACTCTCGGTCAGAGATAGTTATTGTTGTGGGACACTTGGAACACATCCTTCTCGGGGTGTAGATGACCCCGAGTCATAAGCGACAACAAATGTGATTCAGTGTCCTCAGCTGTTTCGCCTATCTATTGAAGAATGTTGATTATTACACTCTGAACTGGTTAAACCCTGGAGCTACAGGAGGGTGCTTCAGAATAGATTGTGGCATCTCAACCGTGTGGTCAACCCGTGGCCCGTGACATGTCTTGTTTGCCATCAAAGCTCCAGCTCTCCTGGTGTCGCTTTGAGTCCTGACTCCCATTGCTTCAGAAGTTTCCCCCACACGTAATTTTGTAACCTTTTT
>NC_047507.1:1644384-1659384 GCF_902827115.2 Pseudochaenichthys georgianus | reverse complement strand
TATCCAAAAAGTGTATATGCATTTAAAATACAATGCAGGCTGTAACACAGAACAATAGATAATGCATTCTGCAGTTTCTTATTCAGTGAGATGTCACAAACCTAGAAGCTGTGCCTATTATGAACATCACACAATGTGACTCTGAGAAGACTATTATTACGGGCCCTATATTATGCTAAAATGTTAGGTTTCCTAATTGTATTTAGTGTCTCTACCGTGACACCTCTCCGTGATTTAATGTGTGTGTGTAGGACAGAAACTCCCTCTGGAGGAAACAGGGATTTTAACCTTTGCCGACCATTTACATGCACAGAAAAACAATGTTCGCTGTAACGCAGAAACAGAAACAGAAAATGAATTCTTCAGTCTTATCCAGTGAGATGCTGAAGTTGCAGTTGTTTGCGAGCAGAGCACTGAGTGTGTTTCTTTGGTGTAAACTTGTGTTGGACTGATGAACAGGATCTGAATTCACGAGTGTATCAATATTGGTTCTGATGGTCAGCTAAACACTGCCCTCATTGTGGACGCTCACAGCAGAACAACAAGGACTGAGAGTTGTGTGAATAACAGGGTTATAACACACAGTGACAGAGGCTCAGGCTAAAGGAGGGGGGGGTAGGCCAGCGTTTTAACTCTCAGAGAGGGGCTCAGGGTCGTTAAAGTCAGAGTGAAGGTCAGAGGTGGAGAGCTGCTGTACTGAGGGTGTAAATACTCTGCTTGGTCATCATTAAAACTGCAACCTGTCAGAAAGAAAGGAAATGAAATATAAGGCACATAATTCAACAACGCTGTCCTTTTTAGATTGTTTATTGAGAGAAATGCTGGAATACACTTTTTATAAAAGGCTGCCATGTAACGTCATTGACTCCACTTGGATATATGAAAAGAAGAAGAAAGAAAGGAAGTAAACACTAACAGGAACAGCAGAAGAAGACAGACAGAAAGTAAACACCAATTTCCCCAAATCTGTGGCGGAAAATGTAAAGCGGGGCCTCTCATCTGACGCACACCTGCACACTTGCTAGCCTGTTCCACTCAAGGTTCAAGGTTCTTTATTAGTCATACAACCAGAGCTACAAAGTAGTTATGTCGATGAAAATCTTAGGTTACAGGCTTCTCCAACAGTGCAACACGATATTACAGGAAAACAGACAAATAAAGTAAATATTAAATATTAATGCAAAAAGAAAGGAATAGTTTAAAAAAAGTGAAATAGTGAAATAAGAGTCTATATGCAAGCTATTGGAATGATATACTCTTTGTTTTCCGAATGCCAGGAAGTATTCTTGCCTCGCTTCTGAAGGCAAGTGACTCGGAAGACATGTGCTACCAATTAAGCGTACTCTACATTGAGAAACACCCTGGAAGTAAAGACAGGAAGTTAACACTAACGGGAACAGCAGAAGAAGACAGACAGGAAGTAAACACTAAAGGGAACACTAAAGGACTGGCTTAAATGATTGGCTCTATGAAACCTGATGTACTTATATGATTCTGGTCTTCAAGGTTGTGTCTTCCTGGTCGAATGTACTTATTGTAAGTCGCTTTGGATAAAAGCGTCAGCTAAATGCAATGTAATGTAATGTCATGTAACAGCAGCAGAAGAAGATAGACAGGAAGTAAACACTAAAGGGAACAACAGAAGAAGACAGACATGAAGTAAACACTAAAGGGAACAGCAGAAGGAGAAGACAGACAGGAAGCAAACACTAAAGGGAACAGCAGAAGAATACAGACAGGAAGTAAACACTAAAGGGAACAGCAGAAGGAGAAGACAGACAGGAAGCAACACTAAGGGAACAGCAGAAGAATACAGACAGGAAGTAAACACTAAAGGGAACAGCAGAAGGAGAAGACAGACAGGAAGTAAACACTAAAGGGAACAGCAGCAGAAGAAGACAGACAGGAAGTAAACACTAAAGGGAACAGCAGCAGAAGAAGACAGACAGGAAGTAAACACTAAAGGGAACAGCAGAAGAAGACAGACAGGAAGTAAACACTAAAGGGAACAGCAGAAGAAGACAGGAAGTAAACACTAAAGGGAACAGCAGAAGAAGACAGGAAGTAAACACTAAAGGGAACAGCAGAAGAAGACAGAGAGGAAGTAAACACTAAAGGGAACAGCAGAAGAAGACAGACAGGAAGTAAACACTAAAGGGAACATCAGAAGAAGACAGACAGGAAGTAAACACTAACGGGAACAGCAGCAGAAGACAGACAGGAAGTTAACACTAAGGGGAACAGCAGAAGAAGACAGACAGGAAGTTAACACTAAAGGGAACATGGTGGAGCTCCGTTAATATTTGTTTAACTTTAAACAGATTTTGGACATTTTCAGACATTTTTATTTAAATGTTTTGATAGTCGGATGAGGTTATTGATTACATTGATTGTTTTTACAGGTAACCAGTAATTGTGTTACATCTTCAAACGAACCCCTCTAGCCCTGGTGATCGATTATGGTCATACTAAGAGAATGTATGAAATCATCTCTCTATAAAAGCAGATATAATGAAGTCATCATATCTCACTCCTCCTCACCACATCCCTCCTCCATCAGGCCTGACATCCGTATATTTATCAGTGCCACGTCTATATATTTAAACGTCTCTGCAGATTAATCTGTCAACGAGGAGAAAGGAGCTCTTTTTCCTACGAGTTCATTCCAGGTCTTGAAGCATTATGTAAATGATGTTTGTGTTTTTCTGTCTGTGAGCCAGCCTGACTCTCCGGGGGAAACTACAGGTCGGAGCAGAGAGGGAAACAGATAGAGTTAGAGAAAGAGAGAGTGAGGAAGTGCTTTGATCACACTCTGTTTTAATGGGAAACAAATTGCATGGGCGAGTGGAATGAGTGGGAAACATAACACAGACTGAAATATGCCTCGGTTACGGTGCTCATAGGATTTGGTGCGGTACTTCAATTCAATTTTGAGGTACTTCTACTCAGAGCTCGACCCATTAAGCGACATAAGTGGCCGCTTAGGGCCCCGCAGCCACTAACGGCCCCCTAGCAAAAAAAATAATATTTGTTTTATCTCAGTACACCGTCGCCGTGATAAGTATGTTTAATTAATTGTGTTAATATGCCTAGATTGCCTACTCTCAAAGTAATGTATTATATTATTGAGTCAATAATATAATACATTAACTGTGCTTTCCCTGAACCTCATCATGAAACTAGAGAGGACGGCAGGAATGTAGTTTCCCGTGTTCAGTGAATGCAACAGAGGCAAGACTCCAGATCAACCAGAGAGTTGAAAGGAAATAAATATCTGTCTTATTGGCTGAGGTACCTATCCTGTGAGCTGTGACAATGTTTAAAATAAACTGTCAGTCGGACTCAGAGTTTTTGAAGATGGACATAAGAAAATTATGTCCATCTTAAAAAAGACGACAATTCTCAAGTGGTGGCTCACACAACAACCCCAGAGCCACCACTTGAGCCAGGTGAACAAGGTATGTAAATGTCAGTAAACTTCCAAGTTATGCGAACATGTAAGCAAAGCATAAATTACAGCTACGTTGACGTTACTTTGAATCGCGGGGGTAAGCTAAACCGTTAGCAAGTAGCTATAGCTAGCCGGATATATTAAATAAACACTTCATACAATCTAAATGTTATGTTTTTTAGCATTATCTGGTGATTTCAAAGAAAGCTCTCTTGAAAATGTTGACTTACTGTTCGACATGAAGCTAGAAGCTACCTTACGTACACAGTTGATCCGGAGTTCTGTCAGTTAAAGTGTTTCATAGTTAGCTTAGCTAAGCATCAACCTAGCACTGAAATATATGGATGTTATGTGACAGTATTTCTGAGGAAAAGTCAGCTGAAATGGAGGCATAGTTGCCACTGCTTTACGTGTCGACAGCATGTTTGAACGTATTTGCAGCAGTAAATGTGGCTGTTTGGCCACTGACGTTGCCATAACAACACCTGAATTTAAATGTGCAACCTCTTTTTGTGACAGATTTTGCATGCAATTATAATTCTTCTGAATGATATTCCTATTGACAGCTAGTTTCTATGTGAACATTAGGAGATGGACAGCCAGAGAGAATAAATGAAAAACAGTTATGAAATACTATATGACAAAACAAGAATACAGTTTGAACGGGGAGTGATTTGTAAAACATCCCCCGGACCCCCCTAGAGGAGGTTAGGTCCACAGTGTTTACATGCTTATTTATACAATATCTGTGCTTATGCTAACATTATGACAAAAGTTGGTTCCGTGTTGTGTGTAGTGAGAACGCGCTAGAGTGAGGGGGGCCCCCAAGCCAAAGCTCGCTTAGGGCCCCCAAAAGTCTAGGGCCGGCCCTGCTTGTACTTCACTTGAGTATTTCTATTTTGTGCTACTGTGTACTTCTACTCCTCTACAGTTCAGAGGTAAATGGTGTACTTTTACTCCCCTACATGTATTTAATCCCTTTAGTTACTTTACAGATGTGGATGAATGATGTGAAATCTAATCAAGTGTTAAATCAGACTGTAGTTCCACCTGGAGTAAATCCACCAGCTACCCTGCAGTCTACAAAGTCATTCAGACTAGCTGCACCTTCACCAGCTTTGAGAACACTTTCATGATCAATCATTATAAAACACATCATATATATTATTCTGAAATGGACCAATCTGCACAACGACTACCTTTACTGTCGCTACTTTCACTATATTTTGATGAGAATACTTTTCTACTTTCACTTGAGGAACATTTTGAATGCAGGACTTTTACTGTACCAGAGTATTCCTACACTCCGGTACTTCTACTTTCACTCAAGGACAAGATCTGTGTACTTCTACTTTTACTCAAGTACAAGATCTGAGTACATCTATTTTTACTCAAGTACAAGATCTGAGTACTTCTACTTTTACTCAAGTACCAGATCTGAGAACTTCTACTTTTACTCAAGTACAAGATCTGAGTACTTCTACTTTTACTCAAGTACAAGACCTGAGTACTTCTACTTTTACTCAAGTGCAAGATCTGAGTACTTCTACTTTTACTCAAGTACAATATCTGTGTACTTCTACTTTTACTCAAGTACAAGATCTGAGTACTTCTGCTTTTACTCAAGTACAAGATCTGAGTACTTCTACTTTTACTTAAGTACAAGATCTGAGTACTTCTACTTTTACTCAAGCCTGATATAGGCTTAGTTTGTCGGGGGACATCTTACTTCTTCCTTCTCTCTGTCTATACCTGTGTACTCTCATGTTCCGATTAACCCAGCTTCCCCACATCTCTTTCTTTTTGGTGTCTATATACGCTGGGATCCGGAGTCATGGATGATCCTGCGGTCCTGTGTCCTGGATCGCGAGCCCTGGATCTTGAGTCATGGCTGTGGTCCTGGATCATCGGTCCTGGATGGATATCCTCGTGGATTCATCTTCCTATTATACACACATGCATTTCCAAACATTTGGACTACCTATGTTGCAAATGTATTATCTTTTCAATTTACGGCATCTATTGCACGTCTGTCCTTCCTGGGAGAGGGATCCCTCCTCTGTTGCTCTCCCTGAGGTTTCTCCCATTTTTCCCTTTAAACTGTGGGTTTTCTTCAGAAGTTTTTCCTTGTACGATGTGAGGGTCTAAGGACAGAGGGTGTCGTATTGTCATACTGATATTCTGTACAAACTGTGAAGTCCACTGAGACAAATGTAACATTTGTGATATTGGGCTATATAAATAAACATTGATTGATTGATTGATTGAAGTACCAGACCTGAGTACTTGTACTTTTACTCAAGTACAAGATCTGAGTACTTCTACTTTTACTCAAGTACCAGACCTGAGTACTTGTACTTGTACTCAAGTACCAGACCTGAGTACTTGTACTTTTACTCAAGTACCAGATCTGAGTAATTCTACTTTTACTCAAGTACAAGATCTGAGTACTTCTACTTTTACTCAAGTACAAGATCTGAGTACTTCTACTTTTACTCAAGTACAAGACCTGAGTACTTCTACTTTTACTCAAGTACCAGATCTGAGTACTTCTACTTGTACTCAAGTACAAGACCTGAGTACTTCTACTTTTACTCAAGTACAAGATCTGAGTACTTGTACTTGTACTTGTACTCAAGTACCAGACCTGAGTACTTGTACTTTTACTCAAGTACCAGATCTGAGTAATTCTACTTTTACTCAAGTACAAGATCTGAGTACTTCTACTTTTACTCAAGTACCAGATCTGAGTAAGGCAAGGCAAGGCAAGTTTATTTATATAGCACTTTTAACACAAGGCAATTCAAAGTGCTTTATAAAAAATGAAAGACATTATGAAAATGGCATTTAAAATCAGTCATTAAAAAGAAAAGCTAATAAAATAAACAATAAAAGAAAAAATACATGGATAAAAGTTACAGTGCAGTCTAAGATATGAATAGTTCAATTAAAAGCAGCGACAAAAAGAAAAGTCTTCAGCCTGGATTTGAAAGTAGTCAGAGTTGCAGCGGACCTGCAGGTTTCTGGGAGTTTGTTCCAGATGTTTGGAGCATAATAACTGAACGCTGCTTCTCCATGTTTAGTTCTGACTCTGGGGACAGAAAGCTGACCCGTCCCTGAAGACCTGAGAGATCTGGATGGTTCATAATTTAGCAGTAGGTCAGAAATGTATTTTGGGCCTAAACCATTCAGTGCTTTATAAACCAGCAGCAGTATTTTGAAATATATTCTTTGACACACAGGAAGCCAGTGTAAAGACTTCAGAACAGGAGTGATGTGATCCACTTTCTTAGTGTTAGTGAGGACTCGAGCAGCAGCGTTCTGAATCAGCTGCAGCTTCCTAATAGATTTTTTAGTGAGACCTGTGAAGACACCATTGCAGTAGTCCAGTCTACTGAAGATAAAAGCATGGACACGTTTTTCCAAATCCTGCTGTGACATTAGTCTTTAATCCTAGATATATTCTTTAGGTGATAGTAGGCTGATTTAGTAACTGTTTTAATGTGACTGTTGAAACTCAGGTCAGAGTCCATGACTACACCTAGATTTCTGGCTTTATCTGTTGGTTTGAACATTGCAGACTGAAGCTCAGCGCTAACTTTTATACGTTCTGCCTTGGCTCCAACAACCATTACCTCAGTTTTATCTTTGTTTAATTGGAGAAAGTTCTGACACATCCAGTCATTGATTTGTTCAATGCACTTACTCAGTGTTTGAATTGGAGCATAGTCTCCTGGTGAAATTGTTACGTAAATGTATGTGTCATCTGCATAGCTATGGTAACTTATTTTGTTGTTCTTCATTATCTGAGCCAGTGGTAGCATGTAGATGTTAAAGAGAAGAGGCCCCAAGATGGAGCCTTGAGGAACCCCACATGTCATATTTGTCAACTCAGATGTGTATTTACCTATAGAAACAAAGTTGTTTCTGTCCTTTAGGTATGAGTACCTCTACTTTTACTCAAGTACAAGACCTCAGTACTTGCACCAGAACGTGATCCAGACCTTAATAAAAGACATGCTGCAGCAGGTCTGTTTTAGTTCAGCTGTTCTCTCAATCACCTCTGAGAATAATCTGTTTTCCTCACAGGGAGATTTTTGCTCAGCTTGCTGTTTGCAGCTGGGAATAGAAACGAGGCCTCCTGTCAGACACTAGACAGACATGTGTTGCGGTTTCAAAGCTATAAGATAACGGAATGGCAACAAAGAAACATTATGGCAGAGATCACACAGGTTGAATGCAACGTTTTGGCTTCCTATTAGTGTCATGATTACCTAATTTCTAAATGTGACATTTGCAAACATAAAACCACAACAGATGTCTTGTTGGAAAGGGCAGCATAGAGCTATACAATAAACAGTTTGTGTGTGTGTGTGTGTGTGTGTGTGTGTGTGTGTGTGTGTGTGTGTGTGTGTGTGTGTGTGTGTGTGTGTGTGTGTGTGTGTGTGTGTGTGTGTGTGTGTGTGTTTTGAGAGTAAGCCCTTTTATCAGCCTGATATATAGAGAGATTATTAGTCTCTCGTAATTTTGGCTGGATTTAATATAAAACAAGGTATTTTCTGTGAGATCACTCTCCTGTGTTAGAGACCGGCAGTTCGTACGTGCTCGGCTGAAGTCTTTGCGGTGTCTGGTTCCAGTGCAACACATGGCCAACACGCAGGAGAACACGCCGACGCAACAGCGTGAGCAGAGATAGACTGTGCAAAATATACAGATAGCAGGAGACAGAGGACAGCCACGGTCAGATAGCAGGAGACAGAGGACAGCCACGGTCAGATAGCAGGAGACAGAGGACAGCCACGGTCAGATAGGAAAACATTCAGGATCTGGATCAGTCTTATGGAATGGAAACTGAACTAAAGAGAACATTTGAAACTTTAGCAGTCTGCGTGATCTGCCTGCAGGGAGGGGCGGGCCGGGCCATGCGAGTAAAGTAACGAGTAAAGTAACGAGTTACTTTATGTAGAGAGCAACGAAGTAGTGTAATATATTACTTTTTTAAAAGTAATATGTAATATGTAATATATTACTTTTTTTTAGTAACGACCCCATCTCTGCCTGAGACCAATGCCAAATGTATGATATTGGGTAAAATGTAACGTTTACCGTGATATCTTGTCTAAATAGTTACTATATACCTTTATTTTTACATTATTATTATTTTTTGTATTCTATTTTATCTTTATTTTTAACCTTGTGTGAATCCTGTTTTTCACTCTGACACTGTTGCTGCTATAAACACCTGCATGTCCCCGAGGGGATAAATACAGTTTCATCTCATCTTATCCTTAATAAATTGATTGGTTGATTGATTGAGGTTTTTCCTTTTCTGTCTGGTGGTAGAAAATGTAGTATACTACTTGAAATCAACCGGTTTCTCTGTATTTTTGGGTCAATCCTGTGTGTTCTAACAATGACACCCTATGTCACACTACATTTAAGTTTGTACAACAAGCACAGTTATTTCTTCTATGGCTTTTGACAGAGATTTAAATATATGAATCCATTAATTGTGTTTAAGACGGAGCTATACAGGGATATCAACACCCACCCACAGAAAGTCTGACATTTCTGGATAAGTGAGTCTGGTTTTCCGGCCAATAATTATCGTCAGGTGTGGATACAAATGTACACCTTTCTCAAAGTAGATGTACAATACAAATACGTATATGCCTAGACAGACCTGTGGCTCACGCTAACCTGCGGTCACATGGTTTAAATGCACAGATGCCTTTTCAGAAACACATGGAGGTTTGTTGGAGGGAGTTTATTTGAGGCTGAGTGGTGGGACCGTTCCTCCGACATCAAACCAGACTGGACTCTCTGTCCCGCAGAGAACCGCTCTCCTGTTCGCCCTTTATTCATTTATTCCTCCAGAGAACCGAGATGAATTGCTGCTTTAAAAACTCAAACTAAAGTGTGTTTGTGTTGATCGGTGGTGACGCTGCAGGGGAGACAGGCTGTCTGTCAGTCTGTTGGGGAGAAAAACAGTGTGTGTACTGTACTGTGTACTGTGTACTATGGGATAGTGTGTTTAACCATGGAAACCTTTCCTATGATGTCATGTCTTTATGAAAGGCTGGTTTTACTGCATAATATGAGGGAGCAATGAATGTAAGATGTATTTGTAAGCATTTATTTACTCATGCCATGATGGCTGATCAAACATTGGATGGTTGGATTTGGTGGCCTCTAGCTGTGAGGTTGAAGACTGCGACCAACGACGTGATAAAGTCTGGTCTATTCCCTTCATATATATAATAATAATACATCGCTGGACTTCATAACTACATTACACTTTGCACACAACCGTTTTCTCCTTTATTATGAACCTCGTGGCTTACCTTAGCTGAGGGACTTCCTTCAAGTTTGTATCTTCTTGGTCGAACGCACTTATTGTAAGTCGCTTTGGATAATAGCGTCAGCTAAATGCAATGTAATTGAAAATGTTGATAGACTCAGAACGGGCCATCATTTTGGTTTTTAATATGGAAAAGTCTGTTTATTAACAAATATGAATAATAATAAATACTGAATAAACTATAAATATTTATAAAATAACAAATAGAGGTTAGTAGAAGGGCCAGAATGATATTTTAGATTTCATTTTTTGGGCGCCTGAATGTGAGTGCTTACATGCCTTTGTTTACTTTACGACATCACTACGTAACACTAGCACTTTATTGGCTAGCGCTCCAACACATTGTACGTGAACATTAAAGAGTGGAGACATGTACAGCAGGAGAGGACTCTTTAAAGTAGAGACACTACATACTGATATACACCTGAACATCAGCAGGAGAGGACTCTAGCCCGAAGGTCCCCGCCGACGGGGACCCTGATTTTTTTTATACACACTCACACAAATATTTTTAATATTTTTTTAAGAATATTTTTTTTTATTTAAATATTTTTAATTTTTTTTTTTTTAATGGAATGAATACCTATAGTGATTATTCAATGTAATACAATGATTTTTATAGTCTGGTATCTGAAAAAGGTCAAATGGCACTGATGGAACCAAATGTGCCCAAAGCTTATTCCGCCTGGACTTTATTTTCATAAACCTCTCTAAAAAGGTCAAATGTCACTTGTTTTGCCTCAATCTTGATACAGGGTACTTATTATATGTTATAATTTGGATTCCTAAAGCTTTTAGGCTACTAACCCATCATTCAAGGTTGGTCTTCACTATAAGTAATGGGTTTTCTTTAGGCGGAGACAGGAATTTACATTTTTTTGCTATGTTCCATCTGAATTTACTCTGACACAGAAACATCTATATTGATTCTGACACTTCTACATCCAACTCACAGATGTAACCTTGCTTTGATAACAAAAAATATTCATATAAACCTTTTAGAAGTGAAGTTACAGTCATTTGTTCTGGGAATGTCATTTTCGAGCCTGAAACCTGAAAAACAGGCTCGGGGTTTAACAGGTTAAAGTAGAGACACTACATACTGATATACACCTGAACATCAGCAGGAGAGGACTCTTTAAAGTAGAGACACTACACACTGATATACACCTGAACATCAGCAGGAGAGGACTCTTTAAAGTAGAGACACTACATACTGATATACACCTGAACATCAGCAGGAGAGGACTCTTTAAAGTAGAGACACTACACACTGATATACACCTGAACATCAGCAGGAGAGGACTCTTTAAAGTAGAGACACTACATACTGATATACACCTGAACATCAGCAGGAGAGGACTCTTTAAAGTAGAGACACTACACACTGATATACACCTGAACATCAGCAGGAGAGGACTCTTTAAAGACTCACATAAAGCCTCAAATGTACCAAGAGTACACAAGTCATTCTCTTAAAAGCAGCAAAAATATGTTGTAACTGATCCTTTAATTGCAACCATTTCCCCCTTCCTGCCTTCAGTCTAAAGGACGCATCAGACTGGCTGAAGCAGAATCGTCAGTCTGTGCAGAGGACACATATCTCAAAGACAGCCAGACTCGATACACAGCTTTGAGATAATGAAATGAAATAGGAAGCTGTTGCAGTTCAGGCCTGTTCAGTTTGCAGACCCACATCACGCAGCATACCTCCTGCACACGGAGGTGCCATAAATCCACCGGCTGCTTTCATCTCAGAGCTAAATTGAGAACAAATGTAGTCCTGCTGCCTCCCCCGGGTCTGACTAAGTGCTTCCAGAGAAAAGCTGCAACTGCCTCCATGTCCTGAAGGCTCATGTCCATGTGATGTCAAATAAACCCTCGTCTGTTTGCTCCTAATTCTAGACTCCAGCGGTCCAGGGTTTGAATCCCTGCCCAGCAACTGATTTACGATCCAGTGCTGCGTGTTTTCCTCAAACAAACTAACAGGTAGCCCACAGCTTGTACAAAATTCTTTATTTCCCCCCACTTCAAACTCAAATCCTAGTCTTTTGAGACGCATTTGGATGGGCAAGAAGACAGGAGTCATGATGGATTCCTTTCTATAATAAACACATGCTGTGTGTGGTAGAGACCGGGTCAGGAAACAAGCCCCGAGTGATTTGGAGAAACGTTTCTGGCCAAAAGAGAGCGTGGAAAGTGAGGTCAGTGGCAAGCGAACACACAGCGGTGAAGAGGAATCATGTGCAGACAAGAATCCAGTCTAAAAAATGCTGACACCAAAGCAGAAGATATTTGGATTGAATCATCTCGTAGCTGAGCACATGCGGGCCGTCTGTGTAAAGCACAGCTCAGCAGGCATGTGGTGCATCCTTTATTAGTTAGAGGGGTTTTTAACGGCGTGTGATAACTGGTGCATTTACATCTCATTAAACAACATACCAGCACATCTGATGGTGTAAATAGTCCAGTCGCAGATACAGGGTTAGGGTTACGGTGCAAAATATGCACAGTGGCGATAAAAAAAAAGGCTTTATTGACTAATTAGGTTTGTTTTGCACGCAAGTCGTCCTTTGAACTTTAAATGTAGCTCCATCACCTGATTAGAAGCAGAATGGGTTTTATTACCATCAGAGATGGGGTCGTTACTAAAAAAAAGTAATATATTACATATTACATATTACTTTAAAAAAAAGTAATATATTACACTACTTCGTTACTATCTACATAAAGTAATTCGTTACTTTACTCGTTACTTTACTCGTTACTTTACTCGCAGGGCCGGCCCGCCCCTCCCTACAGGCAGATCACGCAGACTGCTAAAGTTTCAAATGTTCTCTTTAGTTCAGTTTCCATTGTCGCATAAGACTGATCCAGATAGCTCCTGAATGTTTTCCTATCTGACCATGGCTGTCCTGTGTCTCCTGCTATCTGACCGTGGCTGTCCTCTGTCTCCTGTTATCTGACCGTGGCTGTCCTCTGTCTCCTGCTATCTGACCGTGGCTGTCCTCTGTCTCCTGCTATCTGACCGTGGCTGTCCTCTGTCTCCTGTTATCTGACCGTGGCTGTCCTCTGTCTCCTGTTATCTGACCGTGGCTGTCCTCTGTCTCCTGCTATCTGACCGTGGCTGTCCTCTGTCTCCTGTTATCTGACCGTGGCTGTCCTCTGTCTCCTGCTATCTGACCGTGGCTGTCCTCTGTCTCCTGCTATCTGACCGTGGCTGTCCTCTGTCTCCTGCTATCTGACCGTGGCTGTCCTCTGTCTCCTGCTATCTGACCGTGACTGTCCTCTGTCTCCTGCTATCTGTATATTTTGCGCAGTCTATCTCTGCTCACGCTGTTGCGTCAGCGTGTTCTCCTGCGTTTTGGCCATGTGTTGCACTGGAGCCAGACTTCAGCCGAGCACGTACGAACTGCGCATGCGTGAGTGGCAATAACTCTCCTTACCAGCAGGCAGCGGTAGTGTGTATTCGTCATTCAAAACAAGCAACAACCGGAAAACAGAGAAGAAGAACTACGTGTGTGTGTGTGTGTGTGTGTGTGTGTGTGTGTGTGTCTGTGTGTGTGTGTGTGTGTGTGTGTGTGTGTGTGTGTGCGTGCGTGTGTGTGTGTGTGTGTGTGTGTGTGTGTGTGTGTGTGTGTGTGTGTGTGTGTGTGTGTGTGTGATATAAATAAACAACAGCTATGTGCGTTAGCTTCACCTAGCATGTGTTCTTTGCAGGTGTTTGTTGAGGTTTGATTATGACTGATTTTAGAAAGTAACGAAGTAACGCGTGTCGGGGCAATGTTAGTAACTGTAGTGTGATTACTGGATTATAAAAGTAGCGCGTTACACTACTCCGCCGACAAAGTAATATTATTACAGTAACGCGTTACAAAGTAACGCGTTACACCCAACTCTGATTACCATGTAGGTTTACACACACATATTTACACCATTTTCTTTGGTATTTTTGGTGCCTACAAAGACACAGAAAGAAGAATACGTAGCGAACTAATAATGATGTATTTGTTTGAGCTACCTTTATTGATGATTCCAGAAGTGAGCCATGATTATGGGACATCTACTAATAATTATACATTTCATTTTCACAGCACCTTTCAAGGGACCCGCTTAACACACATTTCCCCTCAGAGAGAGATCCAAAGCTTTTATTGCAACATGCAGCAGTATTTTTATCACTGTCTCTAAGCCGTGCAGAGGCCGAGCGTTTCATCAACAGTTCAAACCACAAGAATGCTGTATTTCAGCCTCTGGAGAGTCGAGCCGATCAGCATCCTCCGCAGTGTCTGAAGGGGAGCTCAAAGTCAAAGTCAACTTTATTGTCAATCTTTCAGTTTGTGTGTACAGACAGAGAGATCCAAATACGGTGTCCGACAATCCGGAGGAATACAAAATACAAATATATATGAAAATATGTATACAAATATGTATATCCATATATATACACAATCAACAGACACATTTGTACACAAGCACACATTAAGACATAAAGAAAAGCACAACAATCAATATCTACAAACTGAGGAGAGATGAACTTGACTGACAACTTTTCTTAGAGAGAAACTTTTATTATGTAAGAACAGAGATGGAAAAAGTACACACATCCTTTACTCATACTCGTACCCATAACTAGCAGCTGTTTGAAAGAGTACCTGACTTCCCTTTATATTATTGGAACAATAATGTCATTGTTAGCTCATGAATGTTTCCATGCTGAACAACGGCAACATGACAACGTTTCCATTGGTCCCTCTTCTTTAGAGAAGACCAGGAAGTGATGGATACACGGATCGTGTTCCAACCAATAGGCACGCAATGACTCTGAATAATAATGATCACGCACCAACACACATTCAGACTAAAGGAACCAGCTGTTTGGGAAATGAGAGAAGTAGAAAGTACAGGTATTTGAGTTCAACATGTGAGAAGTAGAAAGTACAGGTATTTGTGTTCAACATGTAAGAAGTAGAAAGTACAGGTATTTGAGTTCAACATGTAAGAAGTAGAAAGTACAGGTATTTGAGTTCAACATGTAAGAAGTAGAAAGTACAGGTATTTGGGTTCAACATGTGAGAAGTAGAAAGTACAGGTATTTGGGTTCAACATGTAAGAAGTAGAAAGTACAGGTATTTGGGTTCAACATGTAAGAAGTAGAAAGTACAGGTATTTGTGTTCAACATGTAAG